>NC_044032.1:600000-888141 GCF_901765095.1 Microcaecilia unicolor | reverse complement strand
GATCAAAATATCCTAATCATTAGTGCCATCAAACTACATATACAGTGCATTTTTATAAATGTAAACACATATTTAAAGACATTTACAGATTTTTATCATAAATCTCTATCAAAGCTTCTTTAAAACTAGAGATGTTCACTAATTAAATTCTGCATCACCCACACACATGCCCGAGTGATGCCCACTCAAAAAACCAAATCCAAAGCTCAGAGCATTGGGGCAAGCCACGGACAGCGCGGCTCCGCACAGGAAGCCCAGGACCACTTCTAGAGCTACAGCACTGGCCACCAACAATCGCTGGAAGCCCAGATCCTCCCTGGACCCCGGGTAAAAATAAAAATAAGGAAAAAATAAATATAATCCACCAGGTTACATTGAATCAATATAGCCCATGAAATATTAAACAAAATGATCAGAATTAGCGGTAATTTGAGAGACTGAGATCGTGCCTGGCTTAGGAGTGAGATTCATTACTTTTGTGGAATCTGCAAAACTAACCATCCGGAGACTTTGCCCAGGAGAGAAACATTCAGTATAAGGGGATCCGACTCATGCTCTTCCTCTAATGCAGTGTATATTATCCAATGCAAGAATGTGAAAAGTTTGGGATGTGCCAGATGCTAGAGACCAGAATCATCTCACACAGACATGAGATTGGATATCAGAAAATTACCACGCACTAACCGGATTCTATGTATGGCGCCTAGAGCTACACATGGAAATTGGCATGTGTAGCCAATTTGTACACATCAATTGATTAATGAGCCTGTCAGTGCTGATAATTGGCCGTTAACAAGCAATTATCGGCACTAATTGGGACTAATTAGAATTTACACACACTACTTGCTTCACATATTCTATAAAGTAGTCCTCTTAAACTCTACCACATGGATCTCACAAGGGAACGTGGCCATGGGAGGAGTATGGTCGAGTCATGGGTGTTCCTAAAATTTACATGCAGTGTTATAGAATAACCTGTTCCACGTGGGCATTTATACCAGGTTTTATTTGGTGGCGGAGCAGGTGGGGGGAAGAGGGGTTAGTGGTTGGGAGGTGAGGATAGTGCTGGGCAGACTTATACGGTCTGTGCCCTGAAAAAGACAGGTACAAATCAGGTAAGGTATACACATATGAGTTTATCTTGTTGGGCAGACTGGATGGACCATGCAGGTCTTTTTCTGCCGTCATCTACTATGTTACTATCCAGCTTATAATCAAAAGTGATCGCCGTAAATCGGGAGATGGCCGGCGATTTCGCAAAAGCGGCGATATCCGTATAATCGAAAGCTTCTGTTTGACAGCATCGCTGCTTTCCCTTCGCCTCGCCGGTGAAAGTTCAAGGGGGCGTGTCGGCGGCGAAGCGAAGGCGGGACATGGGCGGGTATGGACATGGCTACCAGATGGCCGGCTTTCGCCAATAATGGAAAAAAAAAGCGGCGTGAAGCAGTATTTCGCCGGGTTTACTTGGTCCTTTTATTTTCACGACCAAGCCTGAAAAAGGTGCCCCAACTGACCAGATGACCACCGGAGGGAATGGGGGATGCCCTCCCCGTACCCCCAGTGTCACCATCCCCTCCCACAGTACAAAATTAAAAATTAAAACCTTTTTTGCCAGCCTGTATGCCAGCCTCAAATGCTGTACCCACCTCATGACAGCAGAATGTCTTCTATCCTCTGACAGCGACTCAGGGCTGAGTGTGACACCTGTTCTGGCACTGCAGAGTCACATAAGCAATGCATTGTGGTGGGTGTAGGGTAGTGGGCTCCGTGATTCCACTAGCTTGTGTTCAGTGCTCACGATGTTGGTAGTTGGTAGGCTCTACTCCCATGGTGCTTTTCCCCCTGCTTACTGGGTCAGAGTGTGCCCTGTTTTGTTTCCGGTAGTCCATGAGGTAGTGGCCATTTTTGTAAGTCAGTTTTAGATCCTTTTCATGTGTTACCCACATTAGAGAACGTAGTAGTCCTGAAAGTGGGCATTGTACAGCATTCTGCCAGCTCTGACCTACTGCTAATCTCAGTACCAGGGAGAACGTTTGCCAGTGGGGCACAACCTCTGATCTGCAGTTAACTGTGAGTAAACGTGCTTATTCCAATAAAGGAGTTTTTCAAAGGGTGCCCAGGTGGTGTCCTGGCATGTAAGGGGGACCAGTGCACTACAAATGCTGGCTCCTTCCACGACCAAGTGCCTTGGATTTCACCGGGTTCGGGATAGCCGGCGGTTTTTTACATTATCGTTGAAAAACACAACCGGCCAACTCAACCCCGGCGATCTCTGGCATTTGGCCGGGCTAAACCGTATTATCAAAAGAAAAGATGGCCGGCCATCTTTTTTGATTATACGGTTCCGGCCAGCTGTTGCGCCACTGCCAAAATAGATCGCCGGCGACCTATTTCGCTGGCGACGTTCGATTATTCTCCTCCATGTTACTATGTGTAAACAGCCATGACTATAGTTAGTCACAGGAACGGCTGCTAAGCATAATCTATAAACCGCTCCTGACTTTAGGCAAAGTTTATAGAATATGCCTAAGCGTATTTCTATTTTGCGCCAATTTTCTAGGTGCCATATATAGAATTTGCAAAAATCTAATATAGTCAATCCCAAAATGATAGTATCAGAGACCCAGTGAATTGCACAACCCCGTATCATTTTATTTAAAAAGTGAACATGGGAGAATTCAGTATAGGCTGTAACCACAGCCAAGCTTAATTTCAGTGAGTTTAGCCGAAATCGGCTCACTTGAAAGCTCTATACATCATTAATATTCCCTATATTTTATGTCCCTCAGTTTATGCTTTAATTTAATCAAACACATATTTTACTCTATATTTATTATACTAAATCAGGGTTGTGTAAAATTCAATAGAAATCCGTACAAACACAAATTCCCCATCCGTTGACTGAGGAACTAAATCAAAAATATGTCCATATACTAAACCAACAAAGCAGCAGAAATGAAGGAACAGAAAGGAGCAAACTTTTCTTGGCTTTATACTCTGTCGTTATTGCACTAACTGTCCCAAACGTTGTTAGTGTTATAAAGTGAAACAATGAGTTTCTATCAGTTGTTTCCTATATAACGATGTATGAAATACATTCTCCTGTATATATATAGATAGATATATCCGGAAATCTATTGTCTGCATATTTTTTTCCATATTAAACGTGATATTAGAATCACATTGTCTGTGCCAGAACCGGTGATGGGAGGCGGGACTGGTGGTTGGGAGGCGGGGAATACTGCTGGGCAGACTTATACGGTCTGTGATGGAGATGGGAGGGGGACCGGTGGTTGGGAGGCGGGGAATACTGCTGGGCAGACTTATACGGTCTGTGATGGAGATGGGAGGCGGGACCGGTGGTTGGGAGGTGGGGAATACTGCTGGGCAGACTTATACGGTCTGTGCCCTGAAAAAGACAGGTACAAATCAAGGTAAGGTATACACATGAGTTTATCTTGTTGGGCAGACTGGATGGACCATGCAGGTCTTTTTCTGCCGTCATCTACTATGTTACTATGTTACTCTAGAAACAAACTGATAGAAACTGATTGTTGCACTTTAGTAGTTACCATCCGAGAAAATTAAGAGAAAGCATACCTATGGGACAATTTCTCAGGGTGAAGAGATTATGCTCAGAGCAAAAAAAGTTTCAAGTGCATGCAGATAATATGAAACAATGATTTTTACAGAGGAAATACCCAAAAAAGGGCATACAAAAGAGCTCAAAATGCCAATAGACACTGGTTGTTAAATAAACAAACGAAATCAAAGGATAATCAAGCTCTAGTATGTGTTCTCCCTTACTCTATTCACACAATGCAGTTGCGTAAAGCGATTTTACGTTATTAGAATATTGTACAAATTCACCCTGCTTTTGGTGAACAGCCTATTCTTGCATATCGCAGGAATAAGAACCTGGGAGAATTGATGTCAGTTACTAAACATATTAAAAATGCAGACCCCTCAGTAGGGTTTAAACCGTGCCATAATTGCTGTTATTGTAAACAGGCTCTGGAGGGAGATAGAATTTATAATCAAATGATGAAAACATTTTTTTATTTGAAACATTCAGGAGACTGTAATTCAGCAGGGGTGGTATATGTAATCGTATGCCCATGCAAGCAATGGTAAGTGGGTCAGACAAAGAGAAAGGTGAAAGTTAGAATAGGGGAAAATTTGAGTAACATCAGGAGAGGAAATGTTGAGGCACCGTTGGTAAAACATTGGCTAGATAAGAAACATACATTAGATGACTTAAGATTTTCTATTTTAATTAAAATAGATACGTATGGGGATTAGAGGATGATATAAGTCAGAAATTTACTTGGAAAACATTTTTCCCCACATGGGTTAAATAAAGGTGTTGAATGGACTGAAGTAATTTAAGTCCAGGCAACAGCAATTTACCTAATGGACCCATTAGTCACAGCTGCTTTGAATGGCTTGTAAAGAGGATAGAGAGTACTCAGTAGCACATGGATTTGTTTGCTTTCCATTGACCTGATGTGTAGGGGATGAATCCACTGAAGGGATCTCCTGTCTGAGAGACAGTGTCAAAAGAAGTTGGATGAAAAATCTGTTTATTGTAAGTAGTTTGATGTTTATAAGAATTAGAATGTTGAAATTTAGAGATATGAGACTCATGGTGTAACAATATATTTACAGCCATTGCAGTTGTCTTATATACAATGGATGAATCAGAATGATATATCGCTGTGCTTATGCGATGTTTAGACAGCTCCTGAGGACGCCATTGGTGAAACACAGCACTGTGTAGAGCTGCAAGAAAGGACTTTTTTTGTATAAAGAACTGATGTACAATGAGCTGAAACAGAATTAATGTATGTTATGAATTTTGGAAGACTATGAATACAACTGAAATGGACTATAAAAAGTTGGATTTTAAATAATGATGGAATAATTGTATTAATAAAGAGTCATTTGATAACATTTATAATTCAAAAGAATATCTATTCCTATAAAGTTTTGTACCACCTTTAGCCTAGCCAGTTAGAGAATGGCTGATTAGCAGGGATATTCACTGCCAGGGAATATCTCCAGATAGCCCTCCACAAGCCATTTCTATGGCCAGGAGCTTCTCCTGAATTTTTAAATGGCTTTGAATATCAGGCCTTTGATGTTTAGCTCAAGTGGGCTCACTTGTATGTAAAGTTTTACAAAATCCAGCATTTGCATGTGTAAGTTTTAAAACTGGTGATGTGTATACAGTAGAAACAAATCTCCACAGGATATACAGTACAGCGCAGAACAGCTAAGATGACTCAGGAACAAGTAGACCATGCTTCAGATGCTTTAACAGTTTATTGTAAGACAAACGAGACTCGACAAGACCTGCATCAGGAGTCTCTTGAATGTTATAAAATCATCCACTTGAAATATTCTTTGTGGTCAGTGTAGTAAAACCACAAGCAAAACACTCCATGTGCCAAACCAATTCAAGGTCACTGTGAAAGTAACTAGCAAAGCAAACGTAAACTCACAGGAACTGCTGAACTCCGAGTAAAGGCATGTAAGTCCCACCACTTAGGCACTGAGGGACCCTTTTACTAAGCTGCATAGGCGCGTATGCACGTCCTTTGCGTGTAAATTTTGATTCATTTTTTATGTGTATCCACTAGGTGTGCCGAAAATTTCCAGCACGCAGCACTAATCGGACAGTAATCAGCTTTGTATGCGCATAGACCATTACCGCCCAGTTAACACATGAGACTACCGCTAGTTCAATGGGTGGTGGTAAGGTCTCAGTCCCAAATGGATGTTTCCCAATTTTTATTTTGCAGGCGCGCTGAAAAATGGACCTGCACGGGTCCAATACACACGTCTACACCAGCACAGGCCATTTTTCGGCACACCTTAGTAAAAGGACCCTAGAGTGAGTCTATTGTAAAATACCTGAAACATTCTGAATGTCCCTTTTGCAACCTCAGTGTTCCTTGCAAATGGGGTTTTAAATCTCATAAATAATGTTGTTTTTGATCCACTGACTTGCACTTATCAAACATGCTTGAAGTTTAGAGTACCGTCTACTCCATTCTACAAACATTCATCACTGATTATTATGTTTTCCTAATACTTGATCTTTTACAATCCAAATCCCCAACCTGTTATCCCTTCCATTACCAACCTCATCGCCAACTTCAGCACCCACAAGACAACCCCATCCAACGAAACATTCACATAGCTAAAATAAAAAGAAAAATATCCAAAGCAATTTAAAATTAATATTACAGGCTTCGATCAAGAGCTGCCAACAGGAGCCTCAGCACCTTTTAGCAGATCAGTAATAATGTAGAATGGGTCATCTCTCTGTTCTCTCTCTGATCTCTTAACTGATCCAGCAACCGTTTCATAGCCCCAGGATGAGAGATAGACATGAGGGAGGGAGAGAGGATGGCAGAAAGACAAAGGTATCAATTCTTATATTTATTTATACACTTTATAAAC
The DNA here is from genome assembly GCF_901765095.1 of Microcaecilia unicolor. Taxonomy (NCBI): domain Eukaryota; kingdom Metazoa; phylum Chordata; class Amphibia; order Gymnophiona; family Siphonopidae; genus Microcaecilia; species Microcaecilia unicolor. Next base: position 881,673 of record NC_044032.1, on the reverse strand, counting down.
CATCTTCTTGGAAAACCAATCAAGATGATGCACAATGTTCCATCTTTATCTGGAACATGGATAAGACACATGACGATCCATTCCCGTCTTCATAGTCTATCGTTATGATCACACTTTCTCTTTAGTTTCCATTGACATGTTTCATGCCACTAATTGATACCGGTAGAATATTAAAATCCTCTTTAATCAGCAGCTGGACTGCACGCTTCTCAGAGATCCAGTGATTGTGATCAGCGCACTTCCGATCGTATAATTTACCCTTAAACAGTGTTGCACAGCGAGAATTAGAACGAGTTGTAACAGACCTGTTGTGAAAAAAAGAATATAATTATTCAAAGCTAAAAGCGTTAAGTAAGTGCTGTGGAAAATATTTCCTCTGTAAAGTAAGAATACTGTAGAGTACAGGATTTCAACCCACTCCTTGGGACACACTCAGCAGGTCAGGTATTCAAGATATGCACAATAAATTTACATGAGATAGATTTGCGTACAACGGTCCTTTATTCACTCCTTTGCTAATATGCGGAATAGCGAATACCAAACATGTGGATAAGGAGAACAAACTGTATTTGGAAAAATTAATATTGTGTGAGGATAATTGTACTGTGGCTTGCTAAGTATTGAGTGGCAGATGCAGCAAACCTAGGAGAGCCGCAGCTCTACCATGAAATTATGGCTGGGAAAATAAAATGGCATAGTGTAAGCAATGAGCATAGAAATGTTTTGTACATTTTTGGGATCTTGCTGGGTATTTGTGACCTAGATTGGCCACTGTTGGAAACAGGATGCTGGGCTCGATGGACCTTTGGTCTTTCCTAGTATTTTTATTTATTTATTTATTACATTTGTATCCCACATTTTTCCAGCTATTAGTAAGGCAATACTTATGTACTTAACATTTATAGTAGGGGTGCTATCTTCAGAAATGTACACATTTAACATAATGGAGGGAATTCAATACACAACGCTGAATTAGGCACCAGATAATTCAACGTTACGCACTATTCTATAAAAAAAAGCCTGTCAATCTGGCTTCAGACCTGGGTACGGAACAGAGACAGTTTCTTGTGTCCCTTCTTGATGATCTGCACAGAAACCATGGCAGACGATCTGACTCAATGCTATACTAGTGTTGCTCCGATTTCTTGGCAGCCTTCAACACCGTGCATCATAATATCTTGCTTACCAGACTGGCATAAACAGATATCAGTGGCCACAGTGCTTACTTGGTTCAAATCCTGTCAGATTGTAGACTACAATCAGTTCTGCTCAGCAACAGCACATCATCACCTGGGCACTGGACTGTGGGTGTATCACAGGGATCCATACTGTCTCCCATTTATTTAATATCTACCTGAAGCCTCTTGCTGAGCTGCTTCGGTCAATGGCCAAAAAATTCTACATCTACTGCTGATGATAAAGCTTTTGATAAGTTCCTCAAGAGAGACCAGAGAAAATTCAAGAGTCATGGAAGGCAAGGTTCTGGTTATTCCACAGACAACAGAGGGTAGGGTTAAATGGTCATTTCTCTCAATGAAGGAGGGTGAACAGTGGAGTGCTTTCAGGGATCTGTACTGGGAATGGTACTATTTAACATATTTATGAATGATATGAAAATCAGAACAATGAGGAGGTGAGTTAAATTGCAGATGATAAAAACTATTCAAGGATGTTAAAAACACATGCGGACTATGAAATATTGCAGAAAGATCTTAGGAAACTGGAAGACTGGGCATCCAAATGGGCAGATGAAATTAAATGTGGACCAATGCAAGGTGATGCACATTTGAAAAGAATAATCCAAATCATACTTAGCTGATGCTAGGGTCCACCTTGGGGGTCAGCACTCAAGGAAAAAGATCTAGATGTCATTGGTAGATAATACACTGAAATCAAATGATTAGTGTGCGGTGGCAGCCAAAAAAAAACAAACAGGATGCTAGGAATTATGAGGAAAGAGATGGTGATAAGACCGAAAATACTATAATCCCTTTGTATTGCTCCATGGTGCAACCGCACCTTGAGTATTGCTTTCAGTTCTAGTCGCCATATCTCAAAAAGATATAGCGTTATTAGAAAAGGTTCAAGGAAGAGCAACCAAAATGATAATGGGGTGGAACTCCTCTCGTATGAGGAAAGCTAAAGAGGTTAGGGCTCTTCACTTGGAAAAGAGTACGAATAACGGGAGATATGATTAAGGTCTACAAAATCTTGAGTGGTGTAGAATGAGTAGAAGTAAATTGATTTTTTACTCGTTCCAAAAGTATAAAGACTAGAGGACACTGGAGGAAGTTACATGGAAATACTTTTAAAACAAATAGGAGGACTATTTTTCACTCAATGAATAGTTAAGCTCTGGAATTCTTTGCCAGAGGATGTTGTAACAGCGGTTAGCATATCTGGGTTTAAAAAGGTTTGGACCAAATTCCTGGAGGAAAGTCCATAGTCTGCTATTGAGACAGACATGGGGAAGCATTACTTGGGATTCTGCTAGACTCATCACTCACTCTGATCCCACAAATTCAAACAACCTTCACAAAATTATTTATATTATTTATGGCAGCTACGAAATCTTCATATATTGAAAAACGTGTCTGACCACAGTGGTCCATGAGTATGACTACAGTGGTCATGCCATGATAACATCATGACTAGACTACCGTAATGCCCTATGCACTGGCCAAACCAAAGAGAATTTGTATCAGCTCAACTAATTCAGAATGCTGCAGCAGGATGATAGAAGGCTATATGGATCACCTTAAAAAGAGATGATAGAACCCCTGTCCACGTGGGTGTTGTCTACAGACCTCTGACACAATTGGAAGAATAGATAAAGACCTGATCGCAGATATTCAAAAGTTAGGAAAGAAGAGAGAGGTGCTGTTGCTGGGAGATTTCAATCTGCCGGATGTAGATTGGAAGGTTCCATCTGCGGAATCGGAAAGAAGTAAAGAGATCATGGATGCTTTCCAAAGTGCTCTGCGTAGAAAATGGTGACGGAACCCATGAGAGAGGGAGCGATGCTGGATCTGGTGCTCACAAATGGGGATAATGTGTCAAATGTGTTATAACACCAATTGTATCTATCTCCTGGAATGGCGATGCCATAACAGGTTTTTGTAAGCCACATTGAGCTTGCAAATAGGTGGGAAATGTGGGATACAAATACAATAAAATAAAATGTCCGAGTGGGTGGTTTGATATGACGGCTGAAGAGGAGGGCGGCCACTCAAAACTCAAAATTCTGGATTTCAAGCATGTTGACTTTAGTAAAATGGGGGAATACCTGAGGAAGGTGCTGATGGGCTGGGAGGACATATGAGAAGTGGAAGGCCAGTGATCCAGGCTGAAAGAAGCTATAAATATGGTCACAAACCTTTATGTAAGCAGAGTAAATAAAAGCAACGAGAAAAAGGAAACTGATATGGTTCTCCAAGCAAGTGGCTGAGAAAATAAAGGCTAAAGAATGGCGTTAATGACATACAGAAAAACTCAAGAACAGGAACACAGAGAGGAATACCAGATGAAACTGAAACCAAGAGAGAGATATGTCTGACGAAAGCGCAAGCGGAAGAACAAATGGCTAGAAAGGTAAGGAGGGTGACAAAAATTTCTTCAGGTATATTAGTGAAAGGAGGAAGACAAAAAAGGGAATTGTGAGACTGAAAGATGATGCGAACCGCTATGTAGATAATGAGTGAAGAAAAAGAAACTTGCTAAATAGAGAGTGTGTATGAACAACTTGAAAATCTAAAGGTGGACAAAGCCATAGGACTGGATGGGATCCACCCCAGGATATTGAGGGAGCTCAGAGAGGTTCTGGCGGGTCCTCTTAAAGATTTATTTAATAATCCTTGGAGACGGAAGAGGTTCCGGAGAACGGCGGAGTGGTCCCTTTTCACAAAAGTGGTGATAGTAACATAGTAACATAGTAGATGACGGCAGAAAAAGACATGCACGATCCATCCAGTCTGCCCAACAAGATAAACTCATATGTGCTACTTTTTGTGTATACCCTACTTTGATTTGTACCTGTCCTTTTCAGGGCACAGACCGTAGAAGTCTGCCCAGCACTATCCCCGCCTTCCAACCACCAGCCCCCACCTCCCACCACCAGCTCTGGCATAGACCATATAAGTCTGCCCAGCACTATCCCCGCCTCCCAACCACCAGCCCCGCCTCCCACCACCGGCTCTGGCACAGACCGTATAAGTCTGCCCAGCACTATCCCCGCCTCCCGCCACCGGCTCTGCCACCCAATCTCGGCTAAGCTCCTTAGGATCCATTCCTTCTGAACAGAATTCCTTTATGTTTATCCCACGCGTGCTGAATTCTGTTACCCATTTTCATTTCCACCACTTCCGCGGGAGGGCATTCCAAGCATCCACTACTCTCTCTGTGAAAAAATACTTCCTGACATTTTTTGAGCCTGACCCCCTTCAATCTCATTTCCTGTCCTCTCGTTCTACCTCCTTCACAACTCCGGAAAAGGTTGTTTGCGGATTAATACTTTTCAAATATTTGAACGTCTGTATCATATCACCCCTGTTTCTCCTTTCCTCCAGAGTATAACATGTTCAGGTCAGCAAGTCTCTACTCATACGTCTTGTAACGCAAATCCCATACCATTCTCATAGCTTTTCTTAGCACTGCTTCAATTCTTTTTACAAACCTGAACACCATACTCTAGGTGGGGATTTCACCAACGATTTATACAGGGGCATTAACAGCCCCTTTCTTCTGCTGGTCACACCTCTCTCTATACAGCCTAACAACCTTCTAGCTACGGCCACTGATAGGGATAGGGAAGAAGCTGTAAACTACAGGCCGGTAAGCCTCACTTCGGTTATTGGAAAAGTAATGGAAGCGATGCTGAAAGAAAGGATAGTGAATTTCCTGGAAGCCAATAAGTTGCAAGATCCGAGACAACATGGTTTTACCAAAGGTAAATCGTGCCAAACGAATCTCATTCAATTCTTGACTGGGTGACCGGAAAATTGAATCATGGACGTGCTATAAATGTAATCTACTTAGATTTCTGCAAAGCTTTTGACATGGTTTCCCACAGGAGGCTCTTGAATAAACTAGACATGCTGAAGATAGGACCCGACGTGGTGAACTGGATTAGGAACTGGTTGACAGACAGACACCAGAGGGTGGTGGTAATGGAATCCACTCGGATGAGGGAAAGGTGAGTAGTGGAGTGCCTCAGGGATCGGTGCTGGGGCCGATTCTGTTCAATATATTTGTGAGTGACATTGCCGAAGGGTTAGAAGGTAAAGTTTGCCTTTTTGTGGATGATACTAAGATTTGTAACAGAGTGGACACCCAGGAGGAATGGAAAACATGAAAAAGGATCTGCAGAAGCTAGACGAATGGTCTAAGGTTTGGCAATTATAATTTAATGCGAAGAAATGCAAAGTGATGCACTTAGGGAGTAGAAATCCATGGGAGACGTATGTGTTAGGCGGTGAGAATTGATATGTACAAACGAGGAGAGGGATCTTCAGGTGATAGTATCTGAGAATCTGAAGGTGACGAAACAGTGCGACAAGGTGGTGACCGTAGCTAGAAGGTTGCTAGGCTGTATAGAGAGAGGTGTGACCAGCAGAAGAAAGGAGGTGTTAATGCACTTGTTATAAGTCGTTGGTGAGGCCCCACCTGGAGTATTGTGTTCAGTTTTGGAGGCCGTATCTTGCTAAGGATGTAAAAAGAATTGAAGCGGTGCAAAGAAAAGCTACAAAAATGGTATGGGATTTGCGTTACAAGACGTATGAGAGAGAGACTTGCTGACGCTGAACATGTACACCCTGGAGGAAAGGAGAAACAGGAGTGATGTGATACAGACATTCAAATATTTGAAAGGTATTAATCCGCAAACGAACCTTTTCCATAGATGGGAAGGTGGTAGAACTAGAGGACATGAAATGAGATTGAAGGAAGGCAGACTCAAATAAAATGTCAGGAAGTATTTTTTCACGAGAGAGTGGTGGATACATGGAATGCCCTCCCCGGGAGGTGGTGGAGATGAAAACGATAACAGAATTCAAAAATGTGTGGGATAAACATAAAGGAATCCTGTTCAGAAGGAATGGATCCTCAGAAGCTTAGCAGAGATTGGGTGGCAGAACGGAGATTAGGTGGCAGAGCCAGTGGTGGGAGGTGGGGCTAGTGGTTGGGAGGCAGGGCTAGTGCTGGGCAGAGTTCTACGGTCTGTGCCCTGACAATGGCAGATACAAATAAAGGTCAGGTATATACATAAAGTAGCACTTTTGAGTTTATCTTGTTGGGCAGACTGGATGGACCCTACAGGTCTTTCTCTGCTGTCATCTACTATGTTACCATGTTAGTATGACCACATCACACCCTTCCTGTAAAAGCTACACTGGCTACCAGTACTTCACAGGGCTAAATTTAAACTCAATGTTTCATTTTCACGGTCCTCAAACAAAAGGGGCCAGAGTACTTAAGAATGTGTTAGCCCTTTACACACCTTTAAGACCTCTAAGTTCCTTTCAAGGATCATCACTATCTGTGCCTTCATCAAAAGAAATTGTACAATGTGATATCCGCCAGCGAGCCTTCTCAGGAGTAGCCCCCACGCTCTGGAATTTACTCCCAGAGGGGCTAAGACTACCTCTACTTCAGGAAGCAGGTGAAAGCCTGGCTCTTCTCCCAAGCCTTTAATACGTAGGGTGACTGACTATAGCACCTGGACTACCTTCCTACACACACTGTAACTTAGATCAGTTCCTTATCTCTTGCCTTGAGTTTAGCTAACCATCAATTACCCCAACTGACTCTGTACCACACATCTTGTTCCCATCACATATCTGCTCTTGGTCCCTCAGCTATATGGTAATCCGTATTGTAGAAAATCTTTAGCATCATATCTGTTAGTTGAATGCACTAATGCACGCTTATTAGGTGTATCACTAGTATTATGCTAACATTGTATTATATTGCTGGTATTTGAATTCCACTGCTGTTAAATGTGTAGATTTTTGACACTTTCACGGTAGTTCTATTACTTATGTATTTATTTATTTATTTGTTGCATTTGTATCCCACATTTTCTCACCTATTTGCAGGCTCAATGTGGTTTACACGGTACAGTATCGGCATTCGCCAATTCCGGTATGAACAAATACAAGGTGATGTTATGGTCGAATAAGCATCTTAGAGGGGAAGAGTTAAGTATGTCCATTACGTGCTTTGACTGTTGTGTTGCAGGTATTCAGTCTTTATGTTGGGTCAGTGGGATATGCCTTTTTGAACAGGTTTGTTTTTAGTGATTTCCGGAAGTTTAGGTGGTCATACGTTGTTTTTACGACTTTTGGCAGTGCGTTCCATAGTTGTGCACTTATGTAAGAGAAGCTGGACGCATACGTTGAGTCCTTTGCAGCTTGGGTAGTGGAGATTTAGGTATTAGGTTTCATGTATTGTATTTATGTTTATTCTTGGTTATTTTACTATTGTTATGCTGTTAACAAAATTATAAGTTTTATATTAAACTGTACCTACTGTATACCACCTTGGGTGAATCTCTTCATAAAGGCGATTAATAAATCCCAAATAAATAAATAAATAAATACATACATACATAATGTTTAGCATGGATTCCACGTGCTGGAGTTAAGCCTGCTGAAACCTAGCGTAAATACTAGCACCTAAGTTAGGCAGTATTCTGTAATTCCGCATTCAATGTTTCAGAATGCCCCGACTCAGTCATGCTCCCTTTTGTGACACGCGCCATGGGAGTTTTTGTGACAAAAACATCCAAATGCAGACTTGTCATTTTTTGGACGTTTTTCTCTGTTGAAAATGAACCCAAAAGTCACTTGTAAAAATTTGCCCCATGAAAGTTCTGAAGAACAGCGCTCTATCTCAATCACATCTTTTTAAAGTGAGGTATTTGGTATTGACTCCTGAGGCAGGCCTTACGGCCGAAACATGGCTCATGTTGAGTCATCCATAATTTGAATTTGTTGTTAACTACAATACATTTTCTTGCACATATCTTTGTTTGATTCAGGACCTGCTCTTCCTAATCCATACGCCAAGGAATGACTACATAGTCCGGGTAAATACGTATCATCATGTTGGTACACATACATGTCAGAATAAGGATTTCTGTTGCTATATGGAGTGAGTTCATCTGTTGTTGGCATCTTACCCTTTCTGTATGGTGAGTTTCCTCTTGTGGTAAATTGAGTCCTGAATAAATAAACATACCTTGACTCTGTACCATCCAGCCATATCCAACTGTTATCTGTGAAGCATAGACCAACCCAGGAATTGCCTTTTATTTGGTCAGTAAAGAAGTCCTAGAAATAAAGACAGCAAGTGAATAAATAGCCTCGACCATCACTAAAGGCCTGAGACACCAAAAATATTTTGGCCTCCAGAATATGAAATGCATTTAATCATCATAGGAGGAGGACTGCACTAATTCAAATGGGGGATGCCCTAATTTGCATAGGATTTCTTCCTGAGAAAAGGGACTCCAAGTGGCGACACTGAAAATTTCTTAGATATTTTACAAAAGGTTCACTGAAAGCAGAACATTGGTAAAATACATATAAGCATGTGCAGGAATACCTGTGTATATGGTGATATATAGAGGGAAGAGGTGTCAGCAGAGCCTGGTTTACATAGGAAAGTGCAGTAAATGTCAGATTTTGATGCTTATTTATTATCAATATTTATATTACAGGTATCAGTGGGGCTGGTTACATAGGAAAGTATTGTAAATGGTCTGAGAATTCTGATAGAAGAGGACATTTATTTGGGTTTGTGAACATTATTTGCTCTATGCTTTCATAACTTAAAGACTGGAGTTTAAAAGAGGACTATAGGTTATTGATAAAGACAGGATAACCCCCCCCCCCCCCCACACACACACACACACACACACACACACACAAACTTTATTAACTAGTCTCCATACCCTTTAACCCATAGTTTTAAAACTTGAACTTTCTGCCATTGCATTAAACAGATAGCCTGTAGAAGGCACAGCAGGGCCTAGTTCAGTCTTTATTCCCAGCCCCCTACCCAAATCCTTCCCACCCCCAGCAACCAGCAGTCCAGCAGCAAGAGGGGTGCTATCCAGTCTTTTGCTGCGATTGTCACATATTTGATTATCTCCCAATTGGTGAGAGGTTATATGTGTGCAATCAGTGCAAAGAGCTCCTAGCTCTCAGAGGACAAGTCCTTTCTCTTGAGGCTAGACTAGCAGACTTGGAGGAGCTGAGGGAGACAGATAAATAGAGGAGGCCTATAGGAATGTTGTAGATAAGTCCTTCCTCCAATCTGGCAGCCCCTGTGCTGCCTTGGAGGATGGAGGCCTTCTAAAAGGAAATACATCACCCTGGCTAAATTGGAAATAACCCTGTAGCCAGGACAAACCCACCATGGGATACAATATCCTCTCGCACTGAAGATGTGTCTCCAGGAGCTTCTGCCTAGGAGGGAGGATGGCTGCTGTAGTTGATGGTTCAATTATTAGGCATGTAGATAGATGGGTGGCTGGTGGACATGAGGATCGCCTGGTGACTTGCCTGCCTGGTGCAGATTTTAGATAGTACTGGGGAGGGACCAGCTGTCTTGGTACATGTGGGTGCCAATGACATAGGAAAATGTGTGATAGAGGTTCTGGAAGCCACATTTAGGCTCCTAAGTAGAAAGCTGAAATCCAGATCCTCCAGGGTAGCCTTCAGGAATGTTCCCCATTCCACGCAAAGGACCCAAAAGACAGGCAGAGCTTCAAAGCCTCAATGTGTGGTTGAGATGATGGGTCAAGAATGATGGATTTAAATTTGTTAGGAAACAGACAACATTCTAGGGAAGGGGAAGCCTCTTCTGAAAGGATAGGCTCCACTTTAATCAGGATAGAACCAGGCTTTAAAAAGGAGATAGAACAACTTTTAAACTAAAATGGAAGGGAAAACCGACAGTTGCCCAGGAGCACATAGTCCGGTGTGGAGTGTCCTTGAATGATATCATTGAAACAGGATATTTAGGGAATCCCAATAGGAGATGTTTCAATAATGGTGAAAGAGTCAGAAAGGTTTGATGGGTGAACAGAGTAAAGGATGCAAGTTATCTCCATTGGACTTCACAGAAGCTTGTATATGCAAGGAAAAAGACAGTTTGAAGTGTATATATACAAATGCAAGAAGCCTTAAAAATAAGATAGGAGAACTGGAGAATATAGCATTAAATGAAGAGGTAGATATAATAGGCATTTCAGAGACCTGGTGGAAGGAGAACAATCAGTGGAACAAGATATTAGCAGGGTACAACTTATATTGCAATCATAAACGGGATCAAATTGGAGGGGGGGTAGCGTTATATTTAAAGAGGAATCGAGTCAAACAAAATAAATATTTTTACATGAAACAGATAGCAGCGTGGAATCTTTATGGATAGAAATTCTAGGTGTGAAGGGAAGGAGTATACTGCTAGGGCTGTACTACCATCCACCAGGACAGACCGAACAGGCAGATAAACCAATGATAGGGGGAACTATTTTGGATCTAACCCTTAGTGGAATGTGGGGCATAGTATGAGAGGTAATGGTGTTGGATAAATGCAGCAGTACAGATAATTAAAAAGCGTTGGAAGATCATGCAACTTCATCCTACTTTTCAGGATCATAGGCAAAGAATAGTTTATACGCGTAACCAGAACTTAAAAAGAAATTTTGCAAGAGAAAACGTGGACCACAAGAACAGACAAGGTTCAGGGACACAGCCAATGTATGAAATGCAGTTTCTGTCCAGTCATGATGACGACACAGTCATTCATTAATCCGGTGGATAGGAGAGAATATCATCTTAGATTTAATACGGACTGTGACACAACACATGTAGTATACATTTTGATATGCACCTTCGTGATCATAAGCATAACCTGAAACATTCACGCTTAGAAGCTCCGATAGTTCCACATAGTATAGAAAGAAAGCACAGGTTTGAGGATTTCAAATGTATTGTGATTGACCACATTCCTGAGTCATTACGAGGTGGAGATAAAGACCGACAATTAGTGCAGAGGGAACAACGCTGGATCTACAGATTGTTTAACCCCGCTGGAATTAAGGATTTCAATCGAGTGGAATGGAAGGCTTTTTTATAATGGATGTGCCTTCCTATATATATATATATATATATATATATATATATATATATATATATATAAAGAGAATAGTTTTAAGAGGAGCTAATTAAGAAGTAAAGTCCCCTTTAAGGTTTCAGAGAAATCTGATTGGTTGACAGAGTTGGCGTTAGATTTAAAACGCAGTTGCCATCTTAGAGGATTAACAAGATGGACGCCTACATGTACATCAGGTATAAGTAAGGTCTTATAGAAAAGCAGATCCACGAGTTCTCTAAAATCTCACACAAAAAATTAATGCTGTTTACTTGATTACAGCGTGTTGTACAAAACTTTGGGTTCAGCTCCTTAAGAAGCACCAGCAAAACAGGAGCTCGCTGTCGGGCTATTAGTTCCAGAGCAAACAGCAGCTAAGTACTAGTTCATTCTTATTACAAAATATGAAACTTATTACAAAAATGTGAAACTTAATAAGTTAAAATGTTTTGAATAATAAGCGGAAAGACGAGGTTTTTTGACTTATGAGGATGCTCACCAGCTGATTTGCAAAAGAAAAGTTAAATTTCAAAAGTAAACGCTGAGCGATGCGGTCTACTGTGTGATATGCAACAGTGAGGACTGAGTACCTGAAGTCTTTTCCTCTTAGAACGTACGATATTATAGTGAGAAATTTACTTGCAAGTGGTGGACTTGTATGAATTTTTGTAAAGCAAGTACCAAGTAGACAGTTAATGAATATACTTTTACCAGATCTGTTGTGTTCTTGAGCAGAGCCAGGTGAGAATCTCTGGTAATACAATCCTGATAGCTGGACTCTCGGTTTTTGGTCTCATTAGATAGAAAATAACACTTTCCTCCCCAGGGTCTCCATCCTTCTGGACAGAATTCATACTGCTGACCTGGTGTAAAGCAGAAGATGAATTGACCCGAGTTACTCTAATGTCGTTAGCACAGTCGACATTTCACTGAGGAGTTTCTGCTCTTTTATTCCTATGGGGAAATATCCTTGGAATCCAGACAAGACTCTCAGGCTGATCAATAGCTTTATACATAGGAAACCCTGAAACGTTCACTCAAATTGATCTCTTGGAGCTTTAAATCCTTGATATTTTGGTCTGTGAAATGGTGACCTGGGACTAACCATCCTCGTAGGTGAAAAAAATACAAGGAACCTTCAGGAATGGAGGTGTCAACTCAATATTTTATTTAACAGTCCCAACATGGTTTGAAATATTTTAACGAGCAGGGAAACACAGTGAAGGTGACACCAAAGATGTCCAACGGACTCAAAGAGTTCACATCAGAAGCTTTATTCAAAGTGTATAATGGACTCGACAAGAACCATATTTCAGCCACAGTCCAACGTCACAGCAACCGTACAGCTGCAACTTTGGATGTAAATGCTCCTGCAGTCGATACACTGAGACTAGGTCAGTGCCTTCAAAACTTGTAGATCGCTGAGAAGCCATATATCTATACTTCACAGGGACTCCTGAAGCAGGCCTCTGTGGCTGAAACATGATTTGTGTTGATTCCATTATACACATTGAATAAAGCTTCTGATGTGAACTTTGTCAGGGGTCCTTTTACAAAGGCGCGCTGAAAAATGGCCTGCAGTACTGTAGACATGTGTTTTGGGCACGCGCAGAATCATTGTTCAGCGCACCTGTAATAAATGCCTTTTTAAAAATTTTTGCCGAAAATTGGTTGTGAGACCTTATCGCCAGCCATTGACCTAGCAATAAGTGTCCCGTTCCGGGTCTTTTCTAGGGCTCCCGCGGCGGGGAGCGAGGATCCACGGGGGCCGCGGCCTCCGGTGCGGCAGCAGCTAGCCGCCGATGGGGCCAGCGCGTCTGCGGGTCGGCCCGAAGCAGGCGACCCGCGGGCCCGAACGCCGGCTCCAGGAAAGGGAGGACGCCGGCCAAGATGGCGGCGCCGGCGTCGTCGTCTCCTCGGCCGGAGCTGAGCAGCGCACAAGCTCCGCCCACTTGCACCGGATTGGCACAGGGAAGGAGGAACTCCGCCTGCAAGGCGGGTCCTCCAATCCCAGCCCTCCTTGCCGGTCAGGACTAAAGGTATTGGCTCATCTCCTAAGAGGGGATGGACTGGCGGGGGATTTAAACCCCGGAACAAGGAGGGCTCGGGGCTTCCGTTTCAATTACCCGAAGCCGACGCCGTGGAGCTCAGAGACTGTGGTCCTTCAGCTAGCCGTCCTTGCTAGCCACCTTCAGAGACTGTGTTCCTTCAGCTAGCCGTCCTTGCTAGCCACCTTCAGAGACTGTGTCCCTTCAGCTAGCCGTCCTTGCTAGCCACCTTCAGAGACTGTGTCCCTTCAGCTAGCCGTCCTTGCTAGCCACCTTCAGAGACTGTGTTCCTTCAGCTAGCCGTCCTTGCTAGCCACCTTCAGAGACTGTGTTCCTTCAGCTAGCCGTCCTTGCTAGACACCTTCAGAGACTGTGTCCCTTCAGCTAGCCGTCCTTGCTAGACACCTTCAGAGACTGTGTCCCTTCAGCTAGCCGTCCTTGCTAGCCACCTTCAGAGACTGTGTTCCTTCAGCTAGCCGTCCTTGCTAGCCACCTTCAGAGACTGTGTCCCTTCAGCTAGCCGTCCTTGCTAGCCACCTTCAGAGACTGTGTCCCTTCAGCTAGCCGTCCTTGCTAGCCACCTTCAGAGACTGTGTCCCTTCAGCTAGCCGTCCTTGCTAGCCGCATCCAGAGACTGTGCTTTTGCAGCGCTAGCCGTCCCTGCTAGCCACTCAGTCAGGACTGTGTTGCTGGTGTCCAGCCGGGCCGGCCGTCACCCCCGCGGTTCCAGCAGTCCCGCTGGCCGCCTGCAGCTGGGGGCTCAACCCCCGGTGAACGGCGGTCGCCGCGGGTGAAGATCCGGGGTACGCGGCAGTCCTCTGAGGTCCTGCGGGCCTCAGAGAACCTAAGGGCTCACCACTACCTAGACCGGACAGGAAACGGAAGGCATGAGCTCGCCAACGCAGCCTGATCTACGGGACCTGGCCAAGGTACTCCAGCAGCAGCAGGAGCAGCTGAACGCCCTATCAGGGGCACTTCAGAACGTATGCTCGCAACTTTCAACGCTTCAGGTACAGAACCAGGCCGCTGCGGTCCAGGGGGCTGCAGCAGCTCCCCGTTCGGGAGGGTTCCGCACGGGACCTCGGTTCCCTGAGCCGACACGATATGATGGGGCCCCCGGAGGTTGCCGGGGATTCCTCAATCAGTGCAACTTGGCTTTCCGGATGCAACTGGAGACATTTGCTTCAGACCAAAGTAAAGTGGGATATATCATGGGCCTATGTGAAGGGAAGGCCCTGGCCTGGGTGGCCCCACTGAATGAACAACAGGACCCCATCCTGGATGACTATAGTGAATTTCAGCGCCGATTCCGCATGGTGTTTGACCTTCCGGGGAGACCATCGTCTGTGGCCTCGGAACTGTTGCGAATTCATCAAGGGGAGGGGATGGTGGCCGACTATGCCATCCGTTTCCGGACTTTAGCCACGGAGCTCCGTTGGAACCCTGAGTCCTTGATGGCAATTTTTATGGAAAGGTTACAAGAACGAATCAAGGACGAATTGGCAGGACGAGAGGTCCCAGGCCAGTTGGATGCCCTGATTTCGCTCTGTATCCGAGTAGATACCCGGTTCCAGGAGCGAGCCAGAGCCCGGGCAGAACGGCAGAAGTGGACGCGGGGAACGTCCCGGACTGCTAAGGGGCTGTCTCCTCGCCGTGGGAACCGGGAGGTCAGGGAGAGTGGGGAGGAGCCGATGGTGATGGGCCGGCAATGGCTGGCTCCCTCCACTAGGAAGAAACGCCTGTGGGACGGACTGTGCTTCTATTGTGGTGAGACTGGATATTTTATTCGAGCCTGTCCCTCTCGGGCGGGAAACGTCTCCCCCAAGGCACCTTGAGGGGAGGGGTCTTGGGGCACTCCGCTCCCCTGCCGGACGCCTTGATCACGCTGCCAGTAACCCTCCGATGGCATGAGACCATGATTCAGACCCGGGCCCTGGTGGACTCGGGGTCGGGGGGCAACTTCATCGGGCACGAGCTGCTGCAACAGATGGGCTGGCCCACGCTCCTGCGGCGGCCGGCACTGCAAATAACCTCCATCCAGGGAACGACGTTACCGCAGCCGGTCACCGAGATCACCCCCTATTTGCAACTACAGGTGGGGGAGGACCACCGGGAGGAGGTCCGATTCCTGATTCTATCCCGGACCATTCATCCAGTGGTCCTAGGACTGCCATGGTTACGGAGACATTGCCCGGTTATTGACTGGACTAGGGGAAGCATCCAAGCTTGGGGTAGTGCCTGTCGGGAGAACGGTTGTAAGGGCCGTACCGGCAGCTGCTCTGCCCTGGCGGTGGTACCCGGAGGGGCACAGGTAGAGCTGGGCTCTCTGCCTATGGACTATAGAGACTTTGCAGATGTGTTTAATCCCATGGAGGCGGAGGTTCTACCTCCTCATCGGTCGTTTGACTGTGCCATTAACTTGATGGCAGACACCGTGCCGCCCCGGGGTCGCCTATATACCCTGTCCCGAGGAGAGTCCAAGGCAATGCAGGAATACATCCGGGAGAATCTGCGGAAAGGGTTCATCCGGCCCTCTACGTCCCCGGCCGGGGCAGGATTCTTTTTCGTTACTAAGAAGGATGGCTCCTTAAGGCCCTGTATTGACTATCGGGGATTGAATGCCATCACGGTAAAGGATCGTTTTCCCCTACCGCTCATCCCTGAACTCTTCAGCAGGTTGCAAGGGGCCCAGATGTTTACCAAGTTGGACTTGCGGGGGGCCTACAACTTGGTTCGAATTCGGCGAGGGGACGAGTGGAAGACGGCTTTTAACACCTACGAGGGACATTTCGAGTATCGGGTGATGCCCTTTGGCCTGTGTAATGCCCCTGCGGTGTTCCAGAGACTTATCAATTTTGTACTTGAGGATTTTTTGAACTCCACAGTGATTGTGTACCTGGACGATATCTTGGTCTTTTCCCAAAATCCCACCGACCATGTGGGCCACGTTCGCGCCGTGCTGCAACGGTTACGGCAATACCGCCTGTTCGCTAAGCTCAGTAAGTGCGCTTTTCATCAGAGGTCGCTACCCTTCTTGGGACACATTCTGTTACCCGGGGGCCTACAGATGGAGCCGGACAAACTCCGGGCAATTCGAGAGTGGCCACAGCCGCTGGGATTGAAGGCCCTACAATGTTTTTTGGGATTCGCGAACTACTATCGCCAGTTTATTCCTCAGTATTCTCAACTGATGGCGCCGCTGACGGCCCTTACTAGAAAAGACGCCAACGTCCGGGACTGGCCGCCCGAGGCGCAAGTGGCCTTTCGCCAGGTGAAAGAGGCCTTTAAATCAGCGTCCATTTTGCTAGCCCCAGATCCTGAGAAACCCTTTATTGTGGAGGTGGACGCGTCTGCGTTGGGAGCTGGGGCGGTCCTCTCTCAGGTAAATCTCAAGGGCCGGCGTCAGCCGTGTTCGTTCTTCTCTCGTAGATTCTCCCCGGCAGAGTGTAATTATACCATGGGGGATAGAGAGCTCTTAGCATTGAAATTAGCCCTGCAGGAGTGGAGACATCTGCTGGAGGGAGCAGAACATCAGTTCACGGTGATCACTGACCACAAGAATCTTCTATATCTGCAGGAGGCTCAGCGGCTCAACCCCCGACAAGCCCGATGGTCATTGTTTTTCGCTAGGTTTCATTTTCAGCTGGTTTTTCGGGCGGCCGCTCAGAATACCCCTGCAGACTCTCTCTCCAGAGCTTTTGAGGTCCCAGAGGAGACAAGGGAGATCCACTCCATGTTAGACCCGGCATGCCTCAGCGCGGCCGTAGGGGAGGTCGCGCCTGTGAAGACCCTAGTGCCGGCCGCGGATCGAACGAAGGTAATGCAATGGGGGCATTCGTCTAGGTGGGCGGGGCACTTTGGGTATCACAAGACCTTGCATCTCATTGCCAGACAGTATCGATGGCCTCAGATGAGGCGGGACATTCTTCAATTCGTCACCACCTGTCCTGTGTGCGCCCGCACTAAACCAACTATCGGGACCCCGATGGGTGAGTTGAAACCAATGTCTGTACCGACAGGTCCCTGGATGGAGCTCTCCATGGATTTTATCACCGATCTCCCCAGCTCCCACGGACACACGGTGATCTGGGTGGTGATTGACCGTTTTTCCCGGATGGCCCATTTCGTTCCCCTGCTGGGCCTTCCGTCGGCGGCCACGTTGGCCCCACTTTTTATCCAACACATTTTTCGACTTCATGGCCTGTCTCTTCGGATTATTAGTGACAGAGGTCCACAATTCACTTCGCGTTTCTGGAGGGCCCTGTGCGCCGCTTTAGGGGTGAAGACCCATTTTTCCTCAGCATACCATCCCCAGACCAATGGCATGGTCGAGAGAGCGAACCAGACCTTAAAAGGGTTCCTACGAGCGTTTGTCAACAAACGCCAAGATAACTGGGTCTCCCTACTTCCGTGGGCCGAGTTTGCATATAATCACAGTGTTCACTCGGCCTCGGGAGACTCTCCATTTTTCTTGGTATATGGCCGACATCCTCGACTGCCAGCCCCTTTCCCGTCTGGTTCCACAACCCCCATGGTGAATGTAACTTTGGCGGACCTGCAAAAAGTCTGGGAGATGGCCCGAGAACAACTGCAGAGAGCAGCTGCCAAATACAAGGTCTTCGCAGACCGTCACCGGAGGACGGCTCCCGTCTTGCAACCAGGGCAGAAGGTATGGTTAAGCACAAAATACCTCCGACTCCGGGTGCCCTCTCGGAGATTGGGACCTCGATATATTGGACCATTTGCAATCCCATCTCGACTTGGGGCTGTGACATATCGGTTACGATTGCCTAGGAACCTGCGGGTGCATAACGATTTCCATATTTCCCTATTGAAGAATTTTCAAGGATCTCAATGGCACCCCCAACAGCAGGAGACCGAAGATCTTGAAGCAGATCCCGACCCAGAGTATGAGGTGGAGGATGTCCTGGATTCAAGGAAGCGGCGGGGAAAGCTATATTACTTATTGTCCTGGAAGAATTTTGGCCCCGAAGACAACTCCTGGGAACCCGCGACGAATGTACATGCTCCGGAGTTGGTTAAAGCCTTCCATGCCCGGTATCCTTCCAAACCCGGGCCCGAGAAAAAGGGGGCATCCAGGGAGGATACTGTCCCGTTCCGGGTCTTTTCTAGGGCTCCCGCGGCGGGGAGCGAGGATGCACGGGGGCCGCGGGCTCCGGTGCGGCAGCAGCTAGCTGCCGACGGGGCCAGCGCGTCTGCGGGTCGGCCCGAAGCGGGCGACCCGCGGGACCGAACGCCGGCTCCAGGAAAGGGAGGACGCCGGCCAAGATGGCAGCGCCGGCGGCGTCGTCTCCTCGGCCGGAGCTGAGCAGCGCACAAGCTCCGCCCACTTGCACCGGATTGGCACAGGGAAGGAGGAACTCCGCCTGCAAGGCGGGTCCTCTAATCCCAGCCCTCCTTGCCGGTCAGGACTAAAGGTATTGGCTCATCTCCTAAGAGGGGATGGACTGGCGGGGGATTTAAACCCCGGAACAAGGAGGGCTCGGGGCTTCCGTTTCAATTACCCGAAGCCGACGCCGTGGAGCTCAGAGACTGTGGTCCTTCAGCTAGCCGTCCTTGCTAGCCACCTTCAGAGACTGTGTTCCTTCAGCTAGCCGTCCTTGCTAGCCACCTTCAGAGACTGTGTCCCTTCAGCTAGCCGTCCTTGCTAGCCACCTTCAGAGACTGTGTCCCTTCAGCTAGCCGTCCTTGCTAGCCACCTTCAGAGACTGTGTCCCTTCAGCTAGCCGTCCTTGCTAGCCACCTTCAGAGACTGTGTCCCTTCAGCTAGCCGTCCTTGCTAGCCACCTTCAGAGACTGTGTCCCTTCAGCTAGCCGTCCTTGCTAGCCACCTTCAGAGACTGTGTTCCTTCAGCTAGCCGTCCTTGCTAGCCGCATCCAGAGACTGTGCTTTTGCAGCGCTAGCCGTCCCTGCTAGCCACTCAGTTGGGACTGTGTTGCTGGTGTCCAGCCGGGCCGGCCGTCACCCCCGCAGTTCCAGCAGTCCCGCTGGCCGCCTGCAGCTGGGGGCTCAACCCCCGGTGAACGGCGGTCGCCGCGGGTGAAGATCCGGGGTGCGCGGCAGTCCTCTGAGGTCCTGCGGGCCTCAGAGAACCTAAGGGCTCACCACTACCTAGACCGGACAATAAGGTCTCATGTGGTAACCGGGCAATAATGGTCTTCGTGCATAGAATGACGATTACCACCCACGTGGCAAAAAATAAAAATATTTTCAGGTGTACGTAGCGGACACGCATCAAAAATGAAATTACCACAAGGGCCACGCAGTAGCTGGGTGGTAACTCAAAATTGACACACGTTAGGCGCCTACGTGGCTTAGTAAAAGGGCCCCCGAGTCCGTTGGACATTTTGTTCTGCGTCATCTTTGGTGTCACCTTCACTGTGTTTGCCTGCGATGTCCTTTGTTCTTCTGTGCTTGTCGATTGAAATATTTTAATTAATATGTTTCAGCACATTTTTATTTTTTCTGGATGAGGACCTTTTTGGTTGGCCTTATATAGTTTATCTGTAGTCTTTTGTTCATTGTATTACTTTGTTGTCTCAGGATAAGTGATAGTTTTAAATTGTTTTTTATGTCTCTGTAATGGCTCTTTGTGGAAAAAGAACTCACAATATATATATTAAATTAATCAAAAAGTTGGTGTAAACTTATTTGAATAGGATTATTTCAAAGTTGCATTAAATTTAAGTTATCCTCGGTAGTACCTCTTATGGAACCCCATCTCTGTAACTTCTCCGGTGCATCCTGTTCATCTGATGTTCTTTGGGTCGGTGTCACCTGTGACTTATTCTCACATGTGTGAACTGTAGGAAAAGGGGAGACATCTGCAGAAAATAAAGTTAGAGGCATATTATCAATGCAGGAAGTGGCACGGAAATTAAGTATATGGAACACATCAGGTGGGCCAAAGCCAGAGGCACAATCAATAAACTGCATGCTTGATGCTAGGACATTTTTAACAAGGAGGCACTTAAGAAGGAAGCTACTAATATAGGCAACCAGATTATTTTGCACATGACCCTGCTCTAAAATATCCCAACTCAACAGTAGCCCCGTTGATAACTTCCTCTCTTTTTTTTTTTTAGTTCAATCAGTTTTTTATTGATTTTATAACATATTGTAAATTTAGTACCAATGACAATAACAGTTAACAGAAAGGTCAATGTACTCTGACTATATATATATACATATACAGTATGTATATTCGTATGAAGTATGCATGCATATCAGATGTTATAGTATTAATGCCAATGTTTGTAAAGTAAAGAAGATTTATCAAAAAGTAATCACCAGCTCAATCCTCTAAATAGGAAAATTGGTTGTGAGTGCTTGTATTAAAGTAGTACAGCCATTGATGAATTGTGTCTGTGTATACTTGAGACAGAGAGAGAGAGGAAGATACAAGCTGATTGGTCAGTTTGATCATCAGCGTCTGACGTCATTAAATCTATAAAAGAGAGCAGCCATTTTTATTATGTGCAGGTTCGTCATAGACGATAAGATACTTTAACGAAGATGGCTAAATAATAAAGTGTAAGTAATGAATAAGGTAAACTAGATGTTACTTGACGTTACTGCTCTACTTGCACTAACAATAATTTTCTCTTCTTTAGTTGCACACAGACCACTTGACCCCGACGCAGGCAACGAAACGCTGGCCATTGTCGGTCTAGGTCGTGTTATCAAAGCAACTTACTGCAAGGACCTCAGCAAGCTAAGTAGCCGTTACAAGTTAATCTTATGACTGTTACTATGAGTCAAAAAATTGAATAAGAAAATAAGAGAAAAAAGAAAGGAAAAAGAATAATATTACTAAATACATGTTTGGACTGAGGCTGCTATATTTGTAGTTATAGTGGTGTTGCCAATGATGAAGCAATCCAGCCCCCATGAGCTCCATAAAAATTAGAGCCGGGGGCTTCTTGAGGCAACATCCCTCCCCCAAGGAACTATATTTAGAGGATTGAGCTGGTGATTACTTTTTGATAAATCTTCTCCACTTTTGTGTTTATGATTGCAAAAAAAATTAGAAGGAGATTTTCCTTAACATTGTGTATAATGTTTGTAAAGTACCTGTACATTAATTACTTAGCTGGATGAATATTTAATCACCGGAGACCAAATTTTATTATATGCCATAAAGGAACCACATTTCTCTGCTGCTACTTTTTCGTATTTAGCTGTTAGACATACTGAGTTCCACCACATTTCGTAGGTTAACGTTGTAAAATCTTTCCAGTTTTGACATATCAATTTTATAGCTACTTGGATCAATATACGTAGTAGTTTAATTATATGTGGTGATAATGTATTGTTAATGCCGAAATCTCCTGCTATTATCGTTTTGTAAGTTAAAGAAATCTTTAAATTTAGTATAAGAGAAATTGTTTTCTCTATTTGAGACCAATATTCATCCAGTAATGGGCAATGATATATTAAATGGTCCAAGGTTCCTATATTGTTGCAGCAGGACCAGCAACGATTGGAAGCATCTTTTGATATCTTAGATAGTTTATATGGTGTCCACATAGCTCTATGTAATATATAAAATGACGATTGTGTAAGAGCTGATGATTTTGACGATTTGTATAGAGATGACCAAATTTCTTCCCATTGATCTTCTGATAGTTGAGAGTTGATTTCTCTATTCCAAATGTTCTGTAAAGCCATTGGAGGATGAGAAGAATGTTCTTGTAGGATTTTGTACCATATGGAGGCCGTTTTCTTTTTTGTATCCAGTTGATGACATAATGTTAAATAACTTGGTGTATCGTCCTTTAAAGTATTAATGTTAAAGCTAGAAGAAATACAATGTTTTAGTTGGATCCACTGGAAAAGGCAATGTTTATGCAGATTATATGTTTCTTGTAATTTAGAGAAGGGTATCCATTTATGTTTGTCCAAGAGTTGATGTAGATACCAAATTTTAGCTTCCATCCAATTGGGCCATGCAATGCATTTCCCATTGATTTTAAAGATTTGGATTATTCCAGAGAGGAATCATGGTGGTTGAGTGAATTGGTGCTTTTACACAAGAGTCCAGTGAATTGAAAGATATTTGAGATGCAGAGATAATTGGATTAGTTTCTGATTTGTTTGTAAATGACCATGGTAGTAAGTATAGTGGGATATCTTTATATAGTTTTGCTTCCCATTTTAGCCATAAAGGTTCTGGTTGATCTTCTCTAGAGATAATCCATGAGGAGCTTTGTCTAAGTATAAAAGCTTTGTGGTAATCCTTAAAGTTTGGAAAATTAACTCTACCATGTTGTTTAGTAGACTTAAGATATTTTAAGGCTATTCGAGGTGGTTTATTAGACCATAAAAATTTAGATAGGATTTGTTCTATATTTTTGTATGTGTTATCATTAAGCATAATTGGTAACATACTCAATACATAATTTACCTTTGGAGTAATCATCATTTTTATGGTATCTAATCTACCCCACCAAGATAATTTGAGTGGTGACCATTTTTTAGACATATCATTAACACAATTCAGTAGATGTGTTGCATTGAGGTTAATTGTATCATTAAAATTAGATCCAAACAATACACCTAAGTACTTCAAACTGGTGGGAGACCATTTGAATGGTGATTGTGTATATTGATATGATCTTGCTGACATACTCATAGGTAGCATTTCTGTTTTTGTAGGATTTAGTTTGTATCCAGAGATCAGTGAGTAGTTATTTATTACTTCTTATATAGTTTATCTGTAGTCTTTTGTTCATTGTATTACTTTGTTGTCTCAGGATAAGTGATAGTTTTAAATTGTTTTTTATGTCTCTGTAATGGCTCTTTGTGGAAAAAGAACTCACAATATATATATTAAATTAATCAAAAAGTTGGTGTAAACTTATTTGAAGAGGATTATTTCAAAGTTGCATAAAATTTAAGTTATCTTCAGTAGTACCTCTTACAGAACCCCATCTCTGTAACTTCTCCGGTACATCCTGTGCATCTGATGGTTTTTGGGTCGGTGTCATCTGTGACTTCTCACATTTGAGAACTGTAAGAAAAGGGGAGAATGAAATAACTTACATCTGCAGAAAATAAAGTTAGAGGCATATTATCAATGCAGGAAGAGGCAGGGAAATTAGGTATATGGAACACATCAGGTGAGCCTAAGCTAGAGCATACTTAAGAAGGAAGCTACCAATGTAGGCTACCAGATTATTTTGTACATGACCCTGCACTAAAATATTCCAACTTAACAGTAGCCCCGTTGATAACTTCCTCTTAATGTTTTACTTATTTGAGGGTTTTTACTTACCTGGTTACTTTGTTCACTTATCTCTGATGATCTTAGTTCAAAGCCATATTCAACTAATTAGCTAGTCTGTGTAGGAAGATTCTTCACCACTTCGTTTATAGGTGGATGCTATCACTGGTCAGCAATCCTTGGAAGATCTCCCCATTGTCCAAGAAGCTGAAATGCTCTCAGTGACACCATCCACACACGCACACACTAGTTTCCAGAATTTGAACTTTACTATTTTGGCCATTACCCTTGATAGGAGGACAAAGAAGCACCACAGGCGCATCTATCTGTTTCACCTTCTCTCCCATATCGTATAATAGGCATTCGGTTTCAGTCTTGGACCTTGGCATCTGGAAGATAGCACATTTCCTGTGACATCATGTCTGGTCAGGAGATGGACACCTCTGTACACCTTAGAAGGGAGTCACCATCCACCTCTACCTTCATTTCCTAGTGGTCACTGATTTTTCAGCCTTGAGATTTTTTTGAGCTCTGGTTCCTTCTGTTTCTGGAATGTTTGGGGGGGGGGGGCGGGGTTACCTCTTCTACTTCCAGAGCTACATACCAGTTTTTAAGTTCTATGGAAGAAGGAGTCAGGTGTCAGTTCTGAAGGCTCTGATGATCTGTGTCATCTCTTTGCATGGAGAGAAGACACCCAATGAAGCAGCCTCAAAAAGGCCAATTTTCAGGTTGCATTTGAAATGTTTAAGAGAGGGAGTATAGTGCATGCGTTCATGGAGGTAATTTTCTACATTTGGGATGACAAACTGGAAGGTACAGAGTCAACTATTCCTACTGAGTTAAGTTTTGGAAGAGGGATTTAAGGTGAAAGGTGAGAGGAAAGATGATGGGACACTGCAGAATCAGGCAGGGAGCCAATTCAGTGATTCAAGAAAATGGGTTGCATGATCATATCAGATTAGAGGAATATAAGTCATACTATTGAGCTCTTAACACACTACAATAGGGAGGGTTCCTTCAGCATTAGACACACAAGTAGAAGGTTGTAGTAGGGGTGAACCGGTTGATATTGTGTATCTGGATTTTCAGAAGGCGTTTGACAAAGTACCTCATGAAAGAGTCCAGAGGAAATTGGAGAGTCATGGCATAGGAGGTAGTGTTCTATTTTGAATTAAAAACTGGTTAAAAGATAGAAAACAGAGAGTAGGGTTAAATGGTCAGTATTCTCAATGGAGAAGGGTAGTTAGTGGGGTTTCCCAGGGCTCTATTCTGGGACCGCTGTTTTTAACATATTTATAAATTACCTAGAGATGGGAGTAACTAGTGAGGTAATTAAATTTGCTGATGACACAAAGTTACTCAAAGTCGTTAAATCGCGGGAGGATTGTGAAAAATTACAAGAGGACCTTACGAGACTGGGAGACTGGGCGTCTAAATGGCAGATGACGTTTAATGTGAGCAAGTGCAAAGTGATGTATGTGGGAAAGAGGAACCCGAATTATAGCTACGTCATGCAAGGTTCCACGTTAGGAGTCACGGACCAAGAAAGGGATCTAGGTGTCATCGTTGATGATAAGTTGAAACCTTCTGCTCACTGTGCTACTGCGGCTAAGAAAGCAAATAGAATGTTAGGTATTATTAGGAAAGGAATGAAAAACAAAAATGAGGATGTTATAATGCCTTTGTATCGATCCATGGTGCGACCGCACCTCGAATATTGTGTTGAATTCTGGTTGCCACATCTCAAAAAAGATATAGTGGAATTAGAAAAGGTGCAGAGAAGGGCGATGAAAATGATAAAGGGGATGGGACAACTTCCCTATGAGGAAAGGGCAAAGCAGCTAGGGCTCTCCAGCTTGGAGAAAAGGCGGCTGAGGGGAGATATGATAGAGGTCTATAAAATAATGAGTGAAGTTGAATGCGTATATGTGAAGCGTCTGTTCACGCTTACCAACAATACTAGGACTAGGGGGCATGCGATGAAGCTACAATGTAGTAAATTTAAAACGAATTGGAGAAACTTTTTCTTCACTCAACATGTAATTAAACTCTGGAATTTGTTGCCAGAGAATGTGGTAAAGGCGGTTAGCTTAGCAGAGTTTTAAAAAGGTTTGGACAGCTTCCTAAAAGAAAAGTCCATAGACCGTTATTAAATAGACTTGGGGAAAATTCACTATTTCTGGGATAAGCAGTATAAAATGTTTTGTAGTTTTTAGGGATCTTGCCAGGTATTTGTGATCTGGATTGGCCACTGTTGGAAACAGGATGCTGGGCTTGATGGACCTTTGGTCTTTTCCAGTATGGCAATGCTTATGTACTTATGAGAAAGAGGAAGCAAGTTCTCTGGTAGTATATTCAGATAGGAAGTGGTGGATTTTGGAGAGGTTAAATGGATTGTTACTTTTTTGGGCGTGCAGATGTGAGTAAAGAATGAAATGGGGGCATTAAAAAAAAACCCTGAGGTTGTAAACTATGGAGGCTGGGAGGCTTGTTATATTGTTCACAGTGGTAGAGAAGAAGGGAACTAAGTTTGGGAAAAAAATAATAAATTCTGTTTTGGCCATATTGAGTTTTAGGCAAGAATAGAACATCCAGGCACCAATTCAGACAGGTTGACACATGGACAAAGTAACAATTAGAACACAAGAAAATGTATTATACCTACAAAGGTCCCCTGGAATTACTGTGCAGGCATGGGGGGGGGGGGGGGTGGAATATAAAATAATGGTGCATTATACTTATAAAACAGGAAGATTTCATATTAGATACCCAGGGTTACTGTGTGAGTCATCTATAATCATAATACTTACACAGAACTCCCAGGGTTATTGACACAGCCAGTAGGAGAAGACAGAGGACCAGCTGGAAGACTGCGGCATAGAACCAGAGCGGAGATGCACTGCATTGTGCTAAAGAGATTACAAAGAGAGGAGAATTAAGCCTAATTTCATCATTTACTAAGCCACAATGGTGTAAATTCTACAAAAAAGGTTGATGAAATGTGGGTGGCAGATGATGCGCACAAGGCATGAAGTAAATAACGGCAGTTTTGTTATAAGTCCTCATTTACGCACCTAACTATAGGCACGAGCACTTATGACAGCTCAATGGCTGATGCAGCAGCTCTACGCAGTTAGATGTGTAAATGATATTCTATAACTCATACGTGCAACTGCCTGATGCGCCCCCATCTCATCCACGCCACTCCCAGGGTCCACACGCCCTCTCAAGTTGCACTGTCTGGAATTTCAGCACCCATCTTATAGAATAGCGACTACGGGCAGTTATGTGCATACCCAGGGATTCTAAATATCATGCAGATTTGAAGCGTATTCCATAAAGATGCACATAACTTAATTGGTTAACAAGCTAATGAATGCTGATAATTGCATGTTAACAACCAATGATCAGCACTAATTGGCATTAATTAGAATTTATGCACATTACTTGCTAAGCGTATTCTGTAATGTGACGCACATAGTTGAAAAGTAGGTGTGACCATGGGCGTGGAATGGGCAGGTTGTGGGCATTTCTAAAATCTATGCAAGTTGTTATAGTAACGTGTAACATAGTAGATGATGGCAGAGAAAGACCTGTACGGTCCATCCAGTCTGCCCAACAAGATAAACTCATATGTGCTACTTTATGTGTATACCTGACCTTGATTTGTATCTGCCATTTTCAGACCGTAGAAGTCTGCCCAGCCCTAGCCCTGCCTCCCAACCACTAGCCCCGCCTCCCCACCACTGGCTCTGCCACCCAATTTCCGCTAAGGTTCTGAGGAATAAACCCAGTCTGTGCATAATTTATGCATCAGGATTTACACCAGGTTTTTCTTGGCGTAATTGGCCGCAACTAAATTTAGTCATGTGGAACGGCACTCGGCGTATTCTATAAACCACACAGAAATTTTGGCCTAGTCTATAAACTACAGCTAAATGAAGATGTACTGTACACAGTATGCTTAAGCGAATTTCATTTTGGCACCAAATATTTAGGCCATAATGACCAACTGGTGCCAATTAGCTCCTAGAATTGTAGATGGGGCAGAACATACATTTTTTTAAATAAATAAAATTAAGGCCAATTATAACAATACAATGCAATAAATTTATATTCAGCTATCTAACCACGAAGAATCAATGCAGAGGCCGTCACTAAGAAAAGTACAATGATAACACATATATACAGTGGGGGAAATAAGTATTTGATCCCTTGCTGATTTTGTAAGTTTGCCCACTGACAAAGACATGAGCAGCCCATAATTGAAGGGTAGGTTATTGGTAACAGTGAGAGATAGCACATCACAAATTAAATCCGGAAAATCACATTGTGGAAAGTATATGAATTTATTTGCATTCTGCAGAGGGAAATAAGTATTTGATCCCCCACCAACCAGTAAGAGATCTGGCCCCTACAGACCAGGTAGATGCTCCAAATCAACTCGTTACCTGCATGACAGACAGCTGTCGGCAATGGTCACCTGTATGAAAGACACCTGTCCACAGACTCAGTGAATCAGTCAGACTCTAACCTCTACAAAATGGCCAAGAGCAAGGAGCTGTCTAAGGATGTCAGGGACAAGATCATACACCTGCACAAGGCTGGAATGGGCTACAAAACCATCAGTAAGACGCTGGGCGAGAAGGAGACAACTGTTGGTGCCATAGTAAGAAAATGGAAGAAGTACAAAATGACTGTCAATCGACAAAGATCTGGGGCTCCACACAAAATCTCACCTCGTGGGGTATCCTTGATCATGAGGAAGGTTAGAAATCAGCCTACAACTACAAGGGGGGAACTTGTCAATGATCTCAAGGCAGCTGGGACCACTGTCACCACGAAAACCATTGGTAACACATTACGACATAACGGATTGCAATCCTGCAGTGCCCGCAAGGTCCCCCTGCTCCGGAAGGCACATGTGACGGCCCGTCTGAAGTTTGCCAGTGAACACCTGGATGATGCCGAGAGTGATTGGGAGAAGGTGCTGTGGTCAGATGAGACAAAAATTGAGCTCTTTGGCATGAACTCAACTCGCCGTGTTTGGAGGAAGAGAAATGCTGCCTATGACCCAAAGAACACCATCCCCACTGTCAAGCATGGAGGTGGAAATGTTATGTTTTGGGGGTGTTTCTCTGCTAAGGGCACAGGACTACTTCACCGCATCAATGGGAGAATGGATGGGGCCATGTACCGTACAATTCTGAGTGACAACCTCCTTCCCTCCGCCAGGGCCTTAAAAATGGGTCGTGGCTGGGTCTTCCAGCACGACAATGACCCAAAACATACAGCCAAGGCAACAAAGGAGTGGCTCAGGAAGAAGCACATTAGGGTCATGGAGTGGCCTAGCCAGTCACCAGACCTTAATCCCATTGAAAACTTATGGAGGGAGCTGAAGCTGCGAGTTGCCAAGCGACAGCCCAGAACTCTTAATGATTTAGAGATGATCTGCAAAGAGGAGTGGACCAAAATTCCTCCTGACATGTGTGCAAACCTCATCATCAACTACAGAAGACGTCTGACCGCTGTGCTTGCCAACAAGGGTTTTGCCACCAAGTATTAGGTCTTGTTTGCCAGAGGGATTAAATACTTATTTCCCTCTGCAGAATGCAAATAAATTCATATACTTTCCACAATGTGATTTTCCGGATTTAATTTGTGATGTGCTATCTCTCACTGTTACCAATAACCTACCCTTCAATTATGGGCTGCTCATGTCTTTGTCAGTGGGCAAACTTACAAAATCAGCAAGGGATCAAATACTTATTTCCCCCACTGTATTATTAACCCAAACTATACCATATCAGTAATTTAGTCAAAAGACTAGATGAAATATATAGAAAACAGACGAGTGTTCAACAATTTACGAAATTTAGAATAAGAAGACACCACTCAACTCCAAGGGAAGGGAATTCCAGCATTGAACTGAACAATTGTCGCGTTCTCGAGGGCCTTGGCATACTGTCAGGTCCTCAAGGCAGCACTGGGAATCGTGAGCCCTTGGGCCCCTGCCGCGGAGCGGCAGAGGCAGGCAAGACCGTCTTGGAACTGGACGTCCGGAAAGGACCGGACCGGAACTCTGGACTGGAAGTAGGCAACTGAACCGGCAGAACAGGAACCGCTTCACCTGTACTTAGCCACCTTTCCGCTAGAGTTGAGCTCTAGCGTGCGGGCGGCCGACAGGACTTGTAGGGCAAGGCTGGAACTGAAGATCCAGAGGACCCACCTCGGGTCTAGGAAACACAGGGGAACAATACTAGACTGCACTAAGCGCTGCACGCAGCCACTAAGCCAGACACACCAGACAGACTAGACAGACAGAAGCTTATCAGGAGCAGGGACTAGGGCAGACATGCAAGCAAGGAAAAAGGGGAGACTGGGAATGCCCCCTGGGCAAACCCACTAGCTAGGTCAAGGCAGGTAACAGGATAAATCCCCCAGAAGATACACGCTAGCTAGACAGATACAGGAATCAGGATACATAAGCAGGGATCTGGATAAGCACATAGGATATACAAGCAAGGTACAAGGTAGACACACGGGACAGAAGATAGCTAGGCAGAGCGGGAAACCGGATAACACTAGCTAGCCAAAACCAGGACTCAGGACGAACAAGCAGGGACCAGGATGTGCACACAGGATATACAAGGATCAGGATGTGCACACAGGGAAGATGGCAGCTAGGCAGAGCGGAAAGCCGGATAACACTAGCTAGCCAAAACCAGGACTCAGGACGAACAAGCAGGGACCAGGATGTGCACACAGGATATACAAGGTTCAGGATGTGCACACAGAATATACAAGGTTCAGGATGTGCACACAGAATATACAAGCAGGGAGAAGGGCAGGCTGAAAACACAGACAGGGAAACCCGGGCTGAGCTGCAGAGGCCCTGAACACAGACTAAAGGCAGAAGGGCTAGCAGCCAGGATGTGCACACAGGATATACAAGGTTCAGGATGTGCACACAGAATATACAAGCAGGGAGTAGGGCAGGCTGCAAACACAGACGGGGAAACCAGGGCTGAACAGCAGGCTCTAAACAGACTAAAGGCAGAAGGGCTAGCAGCCCACGCAGAAGGGCAAGCAGCCCACAGGTACTGGGAACCAAAGGGCACTAGCCCACACAGAAGAGCAAGAAGCCCACAGGTACTAAGCAGAAGGGCAAGCCCACACAGAAGGGCAAGAAGCCCACAGGTACTAAACAGAAGGGCAAGCCCACACAGAAGACAGGCTTAGAAGCAGCGCAGCAACACACTAACTAACCTGTCGGCCTCTGGGCATGACACCAGACAATGACACCATGCGAAGGCCCTGACTGCAAGCACAGGCCTTCCTTATAAAGGAACTCACTGATGAGTCACCACCAGCAGGACAGAAGCAGGAAGCTCCTTGCCTCCAAACAGAGGCTTGACACTCAGAGGAAGTGAGCCCACAGGAAGGACAAGCAGGAGCCATCTTGGATACTGGCAAAGAGGAGGCGGCAGCCATCTTGGAAGAGGCATAGCCCACACAGGTGAGGTCCAGTAAGGCAATCAGCACACAGAGCCAGAGAGAAACTAAGACAGAGACAGACACAGAGACAAGCAGAAGCCAGTACAGCCACTGACTCCCAGAAACAGGGTAAGTCTGAGGGTGGTCATGGCCACAGACGTGACAGTACCCCCTCCTCAAGACCCCCTTCTCGGTCTCCCTGAGGAGTTCAGTTGTCCAGGGGTAACTATGGTGAAACCTCCTAAATGGTCTCAAAAGCCAGACTTAGATCACTGGACTGGAAGTCACAAGGAAGTTCAAAACTGGCAGACAAAAGTAGAACTTGTGACCAGGAGGCTCCTTCGAATCACCACGGGGCAACCTCAGGAACATGGATGCATCAAGAGGAACAAAATTCAAAAGTAACCCTTCCCTGAGGGAACCCACAATGTCCTGGACCTCCTGGCAATTCCATGTAATGACAGGAACAAGGCTGGGGCCACTACCCCAGCTGACATCAGAAGATGGGCTGGGGCCCGAAGTGACATCCCAGTCTTGACAGGAACTGGAAGTCTGAACAGAAGCAGATCTGGAACTGGAACCTGGGTTGGCATCCAAAACGGAGCTGGGATTGGGACCCGGACTGGAATCATCCCCTTGACTGTAACTGGAACGGGATTCAGGAGCTTGACTGGAACTGGGACTCAGCAAGAGGTCAGCCTCCTGACGGACACTGGAACTTAGGGCGACCTCAACATTTTGGTCGGACCTGGAACTGGAAACGGACTCAGCCTCCTGGCTGATCCTGGAACTCAGAAGAGATTTAGCCTCTTGGCTAACACTGGATCTTGGAACGGACTCAGCATCTTGGCTGGAACTGGAACTAGGAGCAGGCTCAGCATCTTGGCTGGAACTGGAACTTGGAACGGACTCAGCATCTTGGCTGGAACTGGACCTCGGAGCAGGCTCAGCAACTTGGCTGGAATTGGAACTTGGAACGGACTCAGCATCTTGGCTGGCACTGGAACTCGGAGCAGGCGCAGCATCTTGGCTGGAACTGGAACTTGGAAGAGATTCAGCTGCAGGGCTGGACGCACCCCTCTGGCCAGACTGGGATGTCTCTAGCGTTAGCTTCAGAAGGCGTCCGCCGAGCAGGGTTCAAGAGGAGATGGCCCTGGTATCCCCAGAGCATGCTAGCAGGATGAAATGCGGAAAATGGGTTTCTCCAAACCCCCAGCTGTTGAACACGTCTTCTCTCAACTATAGCTTCAGGAATATTCTCCAGGGCAGGATCAGAACAAAGTTTATCACGGTGCCCTTGGAGCGTCATCCCATCATTAAAGGCAGTAGCTGCAGCAAACTTTATGGGCTGAGCGTCCACACTGGTATCAGGAACGGAACCGGCGCTAGGACCCGGGTTGGCATTCAAGTCTGAAGTGGAACTGGAGCAGGAACTCTGAACAGGAGTCGAACCGGGACTGGGACCCGGACTGGAATCAGAGTCTGGACTGGAGCGGGAACTCTGAACAGGAGCTGAACCGGGACTGGGACCCGGACTGGAATCAGAGTCTTGGCTGGAACAGGAACTCGAGGCGCCCTCTGCCTCCTGGCAGGGACGGAACCTTAACTGAGGCTTGGCAGAAAACACCCTTTGGACAGGGATCTGAGGCTCGATCTGAAGTGTCACTCGAACTGGCCTCAGTGGCTTGACCGGACTGGTCACTTGGGCAAGAACCGGAGGCTCGACCTGGAGCGCCACTTGCATAGGCCTTGGAGACTCTGTCAGAAGCACCCCTCGAACTGGACTCAGGGGTTTCAAAGGACATGCCACTCGAACGAGGACTGGAGGCTCGACCTGGAGCGCCACTTGCATAGGCCTTGGAGACTCCGTCAGAAGCACCCCTCGGACTGGACTCAGAGGTTTCAAAGGGCGTGCCACTTGAACGAGGACTGGAGGCTTGGCCAGGAGCGCCACTCGAGCAGGAATCAGAGGCTCAATCGAAAGCTTCCCTCGGACTGGACTCGGAAGCTGAAGTGGAAGCGTTACTTGAGCTGGAAGCGGGGACTCAGAATGAAGCACCCCCTGGACTGGACTCGGGTGCCTAGGTGGCCGCACTACTGGGACTGGAATCAGCGGCTTGGTCCGACGTCTCACTCGGCCTGACCTCCGAGACTGCTGAGGAGCCCTGAGCGGAGAAATCCCACAGCGCCTTCTTTCGGCCTTAGCCTCAGGAGCTGGACTGGGACCACTCATCCACCTCCTTGCAGCATGGGCCTCAGGAGTATTCCGCAGAGCTGGATCCGAGAGAAGTTGGAAGCGGTAAAGGAAGAGCTTGGTAGAGGGATCCATAGCAGAAACTGGGTCTTCAAAAAACCCTCGCCCAGAAACACGCTCTCTCTCCGCTGCTGCCTCAGGAGTATCTTTCAGGGCTGGATCAGACAAAAGTTGTACCCGGTAATCCTGGAGGGTCATTAACGAATCCAAAGAAAAAATCGGGTCAGAACTGGGATCTGAACTGGAATCAGGAGCTACACCGGGGTCGGAACCCGGATTGTCCATAGGGAACGAAGTCATGGGCAGGCAGCCCACCGGGAGCGCTGCTCTTGCTGGATCAAAGTCAAAATCAGAAGTGACACCCGGATTGTCCATAGGGAACGAATTTATGGGCAGGAAGCCCACCTGGACCGATGATCTTGCCGGACTCATGGCCTTCGCATTCTGTCGCGTTCTCGAGGGCCTTGGCATACTGTCAGGTCCTCAAGGCAGCACTGGGAATTGTGAGCCCTTGGGGCCCCTGCCGCGGAGCGGCAGAGGCAGGCAAGACCGTCTTGGAACTGGACGTCCGGAAGGACCGGACCGGAACTCTGGACTGGAAGTAGGCAACTGAACCGGCAGAACAGGAACCGCTTCACCTGTACTTAGCCACCTTTCCGCTAGAGTTGAGCTCTAGCGTGCGGGCGGCCGACAGGACTTGTAGGGCAAGGCCGGAACTGAAGATCCAGAGGACCCACCTCGGGTCTAGGAAACACAGGGGAACAATACTAGACTGCACTAAGCGCTGCACGCAGCCACTAAGCCAGACAGACTAGACAGACAGAAGCTTATCAGGAGCAGGGACTAGGGCAGACATGCAAGCAAGGAAAAAGGGGAGACTGGGAATGCCCCCTGGGCAAACCCACTAGCTAGGTCAAGGCAGGTAACAGGATAAATCCCCCAGAAGATACACGCTAGCTAGACAGATACAGGAATCAGGATACATAAGCAGGGATCTGGATAAGCACATAGGATATACAAGCAAGGTACAAGGTAGACACACGGGACAGAAGATAGCTAGGCAGAGCGGGAAACCGGATAACACTAGCTAGCCAAAACCAGGACTCAGGACGAACAAGCAGGGACCAGGATGTGCACACAGGATATACAAGGATCAGGATGTGCACACAGGGAAGATGGCAGCTAGGCAGAGCGGAAAGCCGGATAACACTAGCTAGCCAAAACCAGGACTCAGGACGAACAAGCAGGGACCAGGATGTGCACACAGGATATACAAGGTTCAGGATGTGCACACAGAATATACAAGGTTCAGGATGTGCACACAGAATATACAAGCAGGGAGAAGGGCAGGCTGAAAACACAGACAGGGAAACCCGGGCTGAGCTGCAGAGGCCCTGAACACAGACTAAAGGCAGAAGGGCTAGCAGCCAGGATGTGCACACAGGATATACAAGGTTCAGGATGTGCACACAGAATATACAAGCAGGGAGTAGGGCAGGCTGCAAACACAGACGGGGAAACCAGGGCTGAACAGCAGGCTCTAAACACAGACTAAAGGCAGAAGGGCTAGCAGCCCACGCAGAAGGGCAAGCAGCCCACAGGTACTGGGAACCGAAGGGCACTAGCCCACACAGAAGGGCAAGAAGCCCACAGGTACTAAGCAGAAGGGCAAGCCCACACAGAAGGGCAAGAAGCCCACAGGTACTAAACAGAAGGGCAAGCCCACACAGAAGACAGGCTTAGAAGCAGCGCAGCAACACACTAACTAACCTGTCGGCCTCTGGGCATGACACCAGACAATGACACCATGCGAAGGCCCTGACTGCAAGCACAGGCCTTCCTTATAAAGGAACTCACTGATGAGTCACCACCAGCAGGACAGAAGCAGGAAGCTCCTTGCCTCCAAACAGAGGCTTGACACTCAGAGGAAGTGAGCCCACAGGAAGGACAAGCAGGAGCCATCTTGGATACTGGCAAAGAGGAGGCGGCAGCCATCTTGGAAGAGGCATAGCCCACACAGGTGAGGTCCAGTAAGGCAATCAGCACACAGAGCCAGAGAGAAACTAAGACAGAGACAGACACAGAGACAAGCAGAAGCCAGTACAGCCACTGACTCCCAGAAACAGGGTAAGTCTGAGGGTGGTCACGGCCACAGACGTGACAACAATATACAAAACTGAAGCTATTAGAAAATTTATAGTGGGGGAGCGGCCTAGTGGTTAGAGCACCAGTC
The DNA here is from genome assembly GCF_901765095.1 of Microcaecilia unicolor. Taxonomy (NCBI): domain Eukaryota; kingdom Metazoa; phylum Chordata; class Amphibia; order Gymnophiona; family Siphonopidae; genus Microcaecilia; species Microcaecilia unicolor. Next base: position 846,237 of record NC_044032.1, on the reverse strand, counting down.
TTGATATCCAGAGGTAGAGAGTTCAAATCCCACCACTGCTTGGTATGATCTTGGCCAAGTCACTTATAGATTGTGAAGCCTGATAGGTAAATGCCCAGTGTACCGGAATATAACTCACCTTGAGCTACTACAGTGACATAGCTACATGGACCCCTGGCTTTGCTGGCAGGGGTCCTCAACCCCAGCCAGCTGAAGCCTTCTCCAGCGCTGGTCTCTGGCGCCGCCGTGTCGCCTGCCCTGCTCTCTCTTCCCCCTCACATCCTGCACAGTCTTTTTGGTGAAATTGAGCATGCAGGATGTGAGGAGGAAGAGAGAGCAGGGCAGGCAACGCGGTGGCGCTTGAGACTGGCACTGGAGAAGGCTTCAGTTGGCGGGGGTTGGGGACACCTGCCAGCGAAGGTACTTTGTTGCAGCAGTGGGTGGGGAGCGGCAAGGTGGCGAGAGGGTGGCGGCAGACTAAAATTTGCCCCCCTACCTCGGGCCCTGGCTCCCTTCCACCGCAAGGTCTGGCTACGCCCCTGAGCTATTACTGAAAAAGATATGAGCAAAACCTAAAATAATTTCTTATGATTTTTACAGAGGGAAACTGCAATAAACAACGATCCTTTGATCTAAGTGAACGAACTGATGTTCCCACTGTGAATAGTTCAACTAAATAATCTGGAATGAAGCCATAAAACAGTTTGTGCATACAGAGCTTAAATTTAATTGGCTTTATTGAATTAAGTTACACATGCAACTGACCTTATTCCATAACTTGTATACCCCAAAATAAACATAACACACTGTGAAGAAACTGTGTGTTTTAAGCATTAAAATGTATTGGATATATTCCTTCATTATATTCTGAAGCATATTTCTCCTGTTTGGCCAGCAGATGGTGCATGTTTATGCTTAAAGCTGTTACAGAGGACTGACTTATCTTTATTTGGCACACAGATAATAATATGATGTGTCTGTAGTGATGTAACCAGTTTTTATTTGAAACTTGACTGTCTGGGCTCTGATTGGCCTGAGGTTTTCAAAAATTACCCAGCATATGCTGGCTGTTTCTTCAGTCTTAGCCAGGAAGAAAGAGAGACAGATCTGTTGGCTGAGGCTCAGTGAATTATGGAATGGGGATTGGATTTGATATACCACCTTTCTGTGGTTTTTTTGCAACTACATTCAAAGCGCTTTTCAAAACCGAGCATGTGTGGCCTGAGGGGTTTGGCAGGCAGTGCGACAGAGTGAAGAGCAGCGCTGAAGGAAGACCTCTTCAGCTGGTGGGGCCTAGGGGGAACCCCCACCAGCCAAACCAGAGGCCCTGGCTTGAAGTCCTGCTGTGTATGGTCCTCCCCAGCCTCTCAAAGAGTAGCAATATTCCATGTAGAACCCCAAAGAATAGCAAGATTCTTGAAACCCCAGGAGTTAGGAGTGGAGGAGTAGCCTAGTGGTTAGTGCAATGGACTTTGACCCCGGGGAACTGGGTGTCACTTAACCCAAAACTATATATGATGGCATACTTACAAAATTTGTGATGGTTAGTCTTAGTGACAGCACTTCCTCTCGATATAAATATGAAGAAAAGTGCCATAGAGTGAACGTTGCTAGTTAAGCGGCTACCTGAGAAAGGTCAAGGGTCAGTTAAAAACGCGGCACGCTCGTAAAAATGGATCCTTCAAAAAAACTGAAGACAAAAATAGAGACAGCATAACATCTTCTTTAGGAACCCCTAAACTTTGGACTGCGTCGCTAAAAAAGAAATCCACCAAAAAAGAAACTGCTGACAAAAGCACAATCTTATGCGTGAAGACATTTTTCACTACATTCTGGTCTCCTTGGCCATCTCCACTGTTTTTCTGTTGTATCTTAAGGTGTATCAAATTAAAGAGACCTTCCAGTATCGGTGTGGGGAAATATATCAACAAATCATCCTGGCATCCCAAACACTCAATGATTATTCATATCATATAGTTTGAGCTGACATTCTTAACATCTTACTCGGTTAATATGGAGATCATCAGATTAAAAAGCAGCAAATCCCATCCGGGAACAACGTCCCATATATCATGGCGCTGTATACATCCTCATAGATCTACCCATTTATTTATTTATTTAGAAAACGTTTTGTTTAAATTATCATTTTTCATCAATGTTCATCCAATTATATAGCCACAGCATTTGAAATCCATATTAGCATAGTACTTAGCTTTGGCAGCACTTTTCAGCTGAGTCAAACCCCTGCCAACATGGCCAGGTTTCGTCGTCCTTCTTCAGGGAAGAGGTTTGCATCTCCTTCTCCACTTGTGCTCATGAAAAAAATGGTATTAACCGAGTAAGATGTTAAGTATGTCAGCTCGAACTATATGATATGAATAATCATTGAGTGTTTGGGATGCTAGGATGATTTGTATCTTAAGGTGTGGCATTTTGTTCCTCTTTTTTTGGTTTTGCTCCCCTTAGGGAGGTGCCTGAGATCTATATAGTTTAATATGTTGAGTGAGCCTGGAATTTTCCGTGGTCTCTCTCTTAGTCAAGACAAAGTCCCTGGAGCTACAGCAGAGGGATTAGGGCTCAGAGTCACTGTGAGGGACTCCTCCTGATTGCAATCTTGAATAGATGCTAGAAAGCAATAAATATTCCTCATTTTCATCTCTGTGTTAGAATTAATTTGTCCATTTATTGGTTAAAATAGTCGAATCTCAGAAGGGATCATCCAGAACATGAAGTGTCTGTTCCGAAGAGTCTTTCTTCAGTTAAATATAGCAGTCAGTTCTTCAAAACCCAAACTTACTTCAAGGAGAGACAGTGTTGAAGACATAGGCGCCCTGGCATAAGAGTCTTGGGGGGGGGGGCTACGCCTCCCCAGCCACAGCAGGATGGATCAGCTGTTTCTATAGAAATGCTAAATAGTAGTAGTAGTAGTTCTCCTGGGAGTCCAATCTTAAATAGCAGCGGCTGCAGTGAAAGCCTTTTCTAGCCTGTAACCAGTTGTAATTTGATTACCTGCTGGGAGAGCAGAGCAGGGGGGGTTGGAATTCCTGCACATGAGCACTTCATACCAAAGAGACTTGCCTGAAATTTTAAAAGTGCTAAAAATAAGTTTTAAAAGTATTTGAAAGATCATTTTATTTTCATTATAGTGTTTAGAATATGTCCACTTTGAGAATCAGGTGCTCAACATTAAATGTTTATATTTATTTACTTATGTATGGCATTTTATCCCACATTAAACATGAATTAGGGTGTTTTGTGGCTCTGCATGAGAATTGTGATGATATGATCCCTTGTTTCAATATTGTTGACGGTCTGTATTTTCCGTATGGGTGGTATATTGGTGTATTAGGGTCTGCCTAGTGTTATGGTACAGTAAGGTTCTGAGTGTTTTTGCACAAAGTTGTGCATAGTATTTTGCAGTTGAGCGATTGTGGTTCGTATATGCTTTGAGCAACCACTTTATTCTTTGACATATGATACATATCTGATATCTAAATTTAATAAAAGGTATTAATTGTAACTTTTATTTTTATTTATTTATTTTTTTTGTGTGTTATCAGACAATTATGAATTTAAGCTCCACCCCTGGCCCCACCTCTAACCCCGCCCCCTTAGCCTCCCCAAACAGTTGGGCCACCGACCGTCTATGGTTGAAGAGAAGATTTGTGATGTGGTGTATCAGAGGACTTCTATGTCCTGAAGTCTTAGAACTTGAGGGCCTGGTGGGGGTAGGGTTACCATATGTCCAGATTTACCCGGACATGTCCTCTCTTTGAGGGCATGTCCGGGCAACCGGGTGGGTTTTGCCAGTCCACCCGTTTGTCCGGATTTCTGGACAAACAGGTGGGCGGGCAGCGAACCTATCCTAGTCTCCCCTCCCCTTACTTACTATCTACTGCCCTGGTGGTCTAGTGACCTCTTTGGGGCAGGAAAGAGCCCTCTCTTTCCTGCCCGGAGCGCTGCCCTTGCCCTGTATCCTCCTGTTGCTGTGTGATGGGATTCAAAATGGCCACCAAGAGTTGAAGCGGCCTTGTGAGACTTCAACTCTCGGTGGCCATTTTGAATCCCGAGACCGTCACAGCAATAGGATGCAGGGCAAGTGCAGCGCTCTGGGCAGGAAAGAGGGGTCTCTTTCCTGCCCCGAAGAGGTCACTAGACCACCAGGGCAGTAGATAGTAAGTAAAGGGAGGGGAGGGGAATATGTGACAGGGGGTGGGGTGAGAGCGAGAAAGGGCGGGGTGAGGGTGCGAAAGGGGCGTGACATGTGCCCTCTTTTTCAGAGGACAAAATATGGTAAGCCTAGGTGGGGGCTGACAGAAAACTCCAACTGATGCTTTAAACTGGTCTGCAACTTGCACTTGATTTGTATTAATACTGAACTTGATATATCATATCAAAATGCACAGTATTTATCATCTGTCTGTCTCTGACTCTGTCTCCTAGGTTTAGACTTTAGAATAACACACCTGGCAGTGACTGTGTGCTGTTTGCTGGATTCCACAAGCAGGTCTTAAGGCTCAGGAAACCACATTCTCCATGAAGCTGGTCTCTCTTAGGAGGGAGGGGTGGCCTAATGGTTAGTGGAGCAGACTTTGATCCTGGGTCACTGCCTTGGATTTCCACTGCAGCTCCTTGTGACTCTGGGCAAGTCACTTAACCTTTAATTGTCCTAGGTACAAATAAGTACCTGTACATACCATGTAAACCACTTTGAATATAGTTGCAAAAAAACACAGAAAGTTGGTATATCAAATCTCATTAACAAGATTCAATGCACAATCTCAAAGAATAGAATGTTGCTAGTGGAGGAGTACTAGCCCAGTGGTTAGTGCAGCAGACTTTGATCCCTGCTACAGCTACTTGTGACTCTGGACAAGAAGTCACTTAACCTCCATTGCCCCAGCTAAAACAAGTACCTGAATATAATATGTAAACGGCTTCTGACTGTAACCACAGAAAGGCAGTATATCAAAATTCCATGCACAATCTCAAAGAGTAGCAACATTCCATGTAGAACCCCAAAGATTCCAGAATCGCAAGGGGTGGAGGAGTAGCCTAATGGTTAGTGCATTGGGGTTCAATTTCCAATGCTGCTCCTTGTGATTCTGCCCAAGTCACTGCGTACACTTTTTAGTGCTATATAAATGCTAAATAGTAGTAGTCACTTAACCCTTCATTGTCCCAGGTTCAAACAAGTACCTATATATACTATGTAAACCACTTTGAATGTAGTTGCACACGTAAAGGTGGTATGTCTCATTAACAAGATTCCATGCACAATCTCAAAGAATAGAATGTTGCTAGTGGAGGAGTACTAGCCCAGTGGTTAGTGCAGCAGACTTTGATCCCTGCTACAGCTACTTGTGACTCTGGACAAGAAGTCACTTAACCTCCATTGCCCCAGCTAAAACAAGTACCTGTATATAATGTGTAAACGGCTTCTGACTGTAACCACAGAAAGGCAGTATATCAAGTCCCATTAACAAGATTCCATGAACAATCTCAAAGTGTAGCAACATTCCATGTAGAAGCCCAAAGAACAGCAAGATTCCAGAATCCCAAGGGGTGGAGGAGTAGCCTAATGGTTAGTGCATTGGGGTTCAATTCCCAATGCAGCTCCTTGTGACTCTGGCCAAGTCACTTAACCTTTAATTGTCCTAGGTACAAATAAGTACCTGTATATACCATGTAAACCGCTTTGAATATAGTTGCAAAAAAACAAAGAAAGGCAGTGTATCAAGTCTCATTAACAAGATTCCATGAACAATCTCAAAGTGTAGCAACATTCCATATAGAACCCCAAAGAATAGCAAGATTCCAGAATCCTAATGGAGCAGTAGCCTACTTGTTAGTGCAGCAGACTTTAATCCTGGGGAACTGGGTTCAATTCCTACTACAGCTCCTTATGACTCTGGGCAAGTAACCTAACCCTCTACTGCCCCAGGTACAGAGGTTGAAACAGAGGGTTTACAAAACTTGTGCCAAACATGCAGACTGAAGGCTTTGAGGAGCTCATGGGAAATGTACCAATAAGCTTTTTGGTTATGGAATGTCCCTCAAAGCTATCTAAGTTTTAGGAGGAGAATTAGAAAGTAATAGCAGTTCAAGATGCCACTTTCTGCTTGCTGAACACAGACGGACCAGCACAAAAGACAGTGGACAGAGCAGTTACCAGGATGCTGAAGAGCAAGGTGGGCACAGCCAAGCAGAATCCATGTTGCAGGTGGGGTGGGAGGGTGAGATTGTGCCTAAATCTCAGAAAGTAGAGTGTACTGGAGCCTGGCAAGTACGAGGACTTTTTCCAACTGATTGACTGACCTCCTCATTCAAGAAGCTACTGAGATGGAAGTTTAGAACATTAAAAACAAACTATAAAACACAACATTTTTTAAGTAAAAGGGAAACAAATCACCCAACAAAACTGCAAACCAAAACATTTCTATCCCTTCCATCTCACTACATTACCCATGGAAAGGTATTTAAAAAACACATCCCTGGACACACCTATCCCTTCTATCTCACTGTATCACGCACTACAGGGAATAAAATCCTTCTCCTGACATTTCTATCCTTTCTGTCTCATTGTATCTCATGCTGCAGAGCATAAAGTAGAAACAGGCAGGTCAAAGGATTCCGTCCTTTTGTACTTTTCTCATACTTCAGAAAATGTTTTCTTCTGATACATAGAATATATTTAAATCTTTGTTAGTTAACAGGAAATGAAAGTTCTCTCGTTTAGGCTTCCATTTATCCAAGGATATGAAAGTGGTTTACAATATCCATAAATGACCTGAGAGATAAAACAGTATCACGACTCACAATGAGTGAATAACACTCTATGAAGCACTCAAAACACAAGTATTAAACTATTTTCCATTATACACAAGTAACTGAGATGAATAAAGGAGAGAATCTTTCCACTTTCAATTAAAAATTAACCACTGAGATATTTTTAAATTAGGTAACAGAAATGACTTTCAAATGCTTTGCGCATTTCCAATGGATTTGTTAAGGTAAAATGCCTCTGAAATATTTTACAATGAACTTTCTGCTTACCTTTCTGTTCCCTTCTGGTCCTTGGAGATTCAGGATTGATCTGCTGCTCCTCAGAAGCCTTTTGTACTCTTATAGCAGTGTAGGTGACCTGACCGTCCCCCTGCAACTCTGAAGAACCTTCCAGAGAATTATAAAGAGTTTAGAATCACGAGTTGCTCCTGGGAGTCATAAATCCAACATCCCGGCACATTTACCTGACCAGCGAGATTGAGATGGTTTGGGTCTGTTTTTCTTTCCCATCCTAAGATCAGAATAAGTCACTGTCTCAGCCATCATGAATGCCTCTCACTGTGACTAGCTCTCTTGGGGAGATTATGAACAGTGCAAGCGCACAGGAAGTTTGAGATATTTTAAAGTGAGAAAAAAGGAGCATAAAGCACTGGGTCCGGAAGGCTAACAAAGTGAAACACCCATAATCTTGAATTTGTAGAACAGCTTTTTGTGCACTCAGGTAGGATCTTCCAAATTGCAAGGTGACTTACCCATGCACCTAGGAAGCAGGCTTTTGCTGTTTCACAATGCAGGAATAGACATCCCCGGGGTTGCAGAATGGGTGAAGTAAATGGCATATGTGCTTATTTTTATTGGTGCATACACATTCATAAGAACATAAGAGTAGCCATACTGGGTCAGACCAATGGTCCATCTAGCCCAGTATCCTGTTTTCCAAACAGTGGCCAAGCCAGGTCACAAGTACCTGGCAGAAACCCAAATCGTGGCAACATTCCATGCAGAGCCCCAAAGAATAGCAAGATTCTGGAATCCTAAAGAGTGACGAGATTCCATGCAGAATGTCAAAGAGTACCAACATTCCATGCAGAATGTCAAAGAGTTGCAACATTCCATGTACATAAGTACATAAGCACTGCCATGCTGGGAAAAGACCAAAGGTCCATCAAGCCCTGCACTCTGTCTCCGACAGCAGCCAATCCAGGCCCCAAAAACCTGGCAAAACCCCCAAATTTAATAACGATCAATTGACTTTTCCTTCAGGAATCTGTCCAGACCCCCTTTAAACTCAGCAAGGCCAGCTGCTGTCACTACCTTCTCCGACAATGAGTTCCAGAGTCTAACTACGCGCTGAGTAAAGAAAAACTTTCTCCGATTTCTTTTAAACCTACCACATTCTAATTTCATCTTGTGTCCCCTAGTTCTATTATTGTTAGAAAGCGTAAAGAAACGCTTCACATCTGTCCGCTCTACCCCACTCATTATTTTGTAGACCTCTATCATATCACCCCTCAGCCGCCTTTTCTCCAGGCTAAAGAATCCTAGCCTTCTTAACCTCTCCTCATGTAGAACTCCAAAGAATAGCAAGATTCTGGAATCCTAAAGAGTGACAAGATTTCATGCAGAATGTCAAAGAGTAGCAACATTCCCTTCAGAATCTCAAAGAGTAGCAATATTCCATACTACAAATCCCATGGCAAGCAGTTAACATAGTAACACAGAGGGGCATAATCGAACGGGGGCGCCCATCTATAAGGACGGCTATCTCTAATGACGGCCCCGTCAAGCGGCGTACCCGACTGTATTATCGAAACAAGATGGCTGGCCATCTTTCGTTTCGATAATACGGTCGGGGCCGGCCAAATCTCAACATTTGGGCCGCCCTTAGAGATCGCCAGTGTTAGACATGGCCGCCATTGGTTTTCGCCGATAATGGAAACTAATGGCAGCCATCTCAAACCCGGCCAAATCCAAGCCATTTGGTCATGGGAAGAGCCAGCATTTGTAGTGCACTGGTCCCCCTCAAATGCCAGGACACCAAGCGGGCACCCTAGGGGGCACTGCAGTGGACTTCACAAATTGATTCCAGGTGCATAGCTCCCTTACCTTGGGTGCTCAGCCCCCCAACCCCCCCCCCCAAAAAAAAAACCACTACCCTCAACTGTACAACACTACCATAGCCTTAAAGGGTAATGGAGGGCACCTATATGTGGGTACAGTGGGTTTCGGAGTGCTCCCATTTACCACCACAAGTGTAACAGGTAGGGGGGTGGGCCTGGGTCCGCCTGCCTGAAGTGCACTGCAGTACCCACTAAAATCTTCTCCAGGGACCTGCATAGTGCTGTGATGGAGCTGGGTATGACATTTGAGATTGGCATAGAGGCTGGCAAAAAATGTTTTTAAAATTTTGGTGGGGTGGGAGGGGGTTGGTGACCACTGGGGGAGTAAGGGGAGGTGATCCCCGATTCCCTCCGGTGGTCATCTGGTCAGTTGGGGCACTTTTTTGAGGCTTGGTCCTAAAAATCAATGGACCAAGTAAAGCCAGCCAGGTGCTCATCAGAGCTGGCCTTCTTCAGGCTAAAGAGTTGGCGTTCCTGAAATACAGAAAAACTGAAGAAGAGGAACACGGAGAGGAATACCGGATGAAACTGAAAGAAGGCAAGAGAGAGATACGTCTGGCGAAAGCGCAAGTGAAAGAAGAAATGGCTAGAAATGTAAGGCGGGGTGACAAAAATTTCTTCAGGTATATTAGTGAAAGAAGAATGACTATAAAGGGAACTGAGAGACTAAAAGATCCTGCAAACCGCTATGTAGATAATGATAAAGAAAAAGCAAATTTGCTAAATAGATATTTTTGTTCTGTTTTCACAGAAGAAAATCCTGGAGAAGGACCGCGATGGACTGGAAAAAGTACATTTGAGAATGGAGTGGATATAGCACCGTTCACGGAAGAGAGTGTGTATGAACAACTTCAAAATCTAAAGGTGGACAAAGCCATGGGACTGGATGGGATCCACCCCAGGATATTGAGGGAGCTCAGAGAGGTTCTGGTGGGTCCTCTTAAAGATTTGTTTAATAAATCCTTGGAGACGGGAGAGGTTTCGAGGGATTGCAGAACGACGGATGTGGTCCCTCTTCACAAAAGTGGTGATAGGGAAGAAGCTGGAAACTACAGGCCGGTAAGCCTCACTTCGGTTATTGGAAAAGTAATGGAAGCGATGCTGAAGGAAAGGATAGTGAATTTCCTGGAAGCCAATAAGTTGCAAGATCCGAGACAACATGGTTTTACCACAGGTAAATCGTGCCAAAAGAATCTCATTGAATTCTTTGATTGGGTGACCAGAGAATTGAATCATGGACGTGCTATAGACGTAATCTATTTAGATTTCAGCAAAGCTTTTGACACTGTTCCCCACAGGAGGCTCGTAAATAAACTGGACAGACTAAAGATAGGACCCGGAGTGGTGTACTGGATTAGGAACTGGTTGACGGAAAGATGCCAGAGGGTGGTGGTTAATGGAGTTCGCTCAGATGAGGGAAAGGTGAGTAGTGGAGTGCCTCAGGGATCGGTGCTTGGGCCAATTCTGTTCAATATATTTGTGACATTGCCGAAGGGTTAGAAGGTAAAGTTTGCCTATTTGCGGATGATACTAAGATTTGTAACAGAGTGGACACCTGGGAGGGAGTAGAAAACATGAAAAAGGATCTGCGGAAGCTAGAAGAATGGTCTAAGGTTTGGCAATTAAAATTTAATGCGAAGAAATGCAAAGTGATGCACTTAGGGAGTAGAAATCCACGACAGACGTATGTGTTAGGCGGTGAGAGTCTGATATGTATGGATGGGGAGAGGGATCTTGGGGTGATAGTATCTGAGGATCTGAAGGCGACGAAACAGTGTGACAAGGCGGTGGCCGTAGCTAGAAGGTTGCTAGGCTGTATAGAGAGAGGTGTGACCAGCAGAAGAAAGGAGGTGTTGATGCCCCTGTACAAGTCATTGGTGAGGCCCCACCTGGAGTATTGTGTTCAGTTTTGGAGGCCGCTTCTTGCTAAGGATGTAAAAAGAATCAAAGCGGTGCAAAGAAAAGCTACAAGAATGGTATGGGATTTGCGCTACAAGACGTATGAGGAGAGACTTGCTGACCTGAACATGTATACGCTGGAGGAAAGGAGAAACAGGGGTGATATGATACAGACGTTCAAATATTTGAAAGATATTAATCCGCAAACTAACCTTTTCCAGAGATGGGAAGGTGGTAGAACTAGAGGTCATGAAATGAGATTGAAGGGGGGCAGACTCAAGAAAAATGTCAGGAAGTATTTTTTCACGGAGAGAGTGGTGGATGCTTGGAATGCCCTCCCGCGGGAGGTGGTGAAGATGAAAACGGTAACTGAATTCAAACGTGCGTGGGACAAACATAAAGAAATCCTGTTCAGAAGGAATGGATCATCAGAAGCTTAGCCAAGATTGGGTGGTGGAGCTGGTGGTGGGAGGCAGGGCTGGTGGTTGGGAGGCGGGGCTAGTGCTGGGCAGACTTCTATGGTCTGTGCCCTGAAAATAACAGATACAAATCAAGGTAAGGTATACACAAAAAGTAGCACATATGAGTTTATCTTGTTGGGCAGACTGAATGGACCGTGCATGCCTTTTTCTGCCGTCATCTACTATGTTACTACGTTACTATGTTCTTTTTTCCATTATCGTCCGAAGCCGGCCATCTCTTAACCACGCCCCCATTCTCCTTCGGTACCCTGCCGACACACCCCCTTGAACTTTGGCCGGCCCTGTGACGGAAAGCAGTTGAAGACGGCCAAATCGGCTTTCGATTATACCGATTTGGCTGGGTTTAGGAGATGGCCGGCCATCTCCCGATTTGTGTCAGAAGATAGCCGGCCTTCTCCTTCGAAAATAAGCAGGATAGTATTTTTGGTCTTATTCACCATTTCGTTCCTAACAATTGCTATCATCAAGCTTGCTTTTTTGGCCGCCGCTGCACATTGATTCCTGACCCCCAAGGTGGATCCTAGCATAAGGTCAATCTTGGGGGTCACTTTTAATCCTCTACAGTTTATTTATTTATTTAGATTTTGCTCACACCTTTTCAGTAGGTAGCGCAAGATGAGTTACATTCAGGTACACTGGGTATTTTCCTGTCCCTGGAGGGGTCACAATCTAATTTGGTACCTGATTCAATGGAGGGTACTTGCCCAAGAACATAAGGAACAGCGGTAGGATTTGAATTGGCCACCTCTGGATATCAAGACTGGTGCTCTAACCACTAGGCCACTCCTGGGAATGGGGGTAGAGAGGAGTAAGAAAAGTTCTAGCCACAGTGGTGGAGGGGTAGAGAGGAGAAGGGGAGATGTTGGCAACCTGGGGAGCATAGGGTGAGAAAGGAGAGATGCTGAACTATGGAGAGAGGGGTGTAAAGCCTTAAGGGGGATGTGTGGTTGAAGATTCACGTAGGGTGTCTGATACTCTTGGGTTGACTCTTTGTCCACATTACTGAAGGGAAAAACTCTCTTGCCAAACCTCTCTCAAAATTTCTGCAGAACTTACATTGAGCTGGGAAGAGGATCCTTTCCCCTTTTGCCTTTTTCCCTCCACAGTATTTCTTTCAGCATGAAAGAGGTTGAAATTGTTGAAATTGTTTCTTCCATGCCTTTTCCAATGAGCAGCTAAAAAGTGAAATGTCTTCTGCAAGTTCTCTTTATCTTTGTTTAATTTCCTTGTCTTCTTCTCAAAACCTAATAAGTTGCCTCTGATGCTCTGGTTGACTTGACAGTATACAGTAGGTCTCCTCACTGCCTCTTCTCCCCCCCCCCCCCTCCTCCAGCTCTCTGAAGCAAGACTCTCCCTTCCACATAGTTTCCCATGATTCCTTGCAGCAAGTGGAAGGTAACCCAATCAATGTTGGCTTTTGCAGGGACTTCATGCAGGTGCCTGAAGGGTTTGTTTTCTTCTCAGTCTAGCAGGCACTGGAATCAGTCAAGGAAATGAAAATATCATCCGATGGTGAGTCTAGTACTCAGTTCATTGTAAACTCTGAGGAGAAGTAATCTACAGTTAGGGGATCCTTTAACTAAGGCGCGTAGGTGACTACGTGTGTCCAACGCATGTCAAATTGGAAATACCACCCGGCTACCTCTTGCCCCGGCCGGTAATTCCATTTTTGACATGTGTACAAAACACACAGTAGAAGTTTTCTACTCCGTGGCGCTTACCCTGCAGTAAGCGCCAGTGTACACGCACTGACGCTTACTGCCCGTTTAGTGCGTGAGACCTTACCACCAAGTCAATGAATGGCGGTAAGGTCTCAGGCTGAAAATGAACGCACACTGGTTTTAATTTTGCCGCACTTCCATTTTCAGCCACACAATAAAAGGCCTTTTATCCAGGCGTGCTGAAAAATGGAGCTGTGCGCGTCCAAAACACGTGCCTACACTAGCGTAGGTCATTTTTCAGAGTGCCTTAGTAAAAGGGCCCCTAAGTGAAGTTCCTCACATGTATATGTAAGTTTACAATGAAGTGTTTTACTGAAAATGTACTAGGGAATGTCTCACTCCCTGGATCTTCCCATCAATAGGAGACAGAACTAATCTTGCTGTTTGTGTTTAACCATTTGTAATTTTGTCTACGAGTCTAATGCTCTCTCTGTTTTTATTAGAACCTTCAATACAAAGTACTCAAACACTTCATAGAATATTTAATCCAATATTAATTATTTTTATACCTACTAAGCTTGTAAGAGATTTGCCATAGAAACTACACAAGTCATTTTAGAAGCCTTGTACGACATTCAAAATATAACTGTAAAAAGGGAAGTACTACTAATATGTTATTTTAATATGCAAACACTTGTTACTGTTGATTTTAGAATGTGTCTCTAGAATTTCCTCAGGATGCACAAGCAGGGTTTAAAAAAGGTCTGGACGGCTTCCTAAAGGAAAAGTCCATAGACCATTATTAAATTGACTTGGGGAAAATACACTGCTTATTTCTGGGATGAGCAGCATAAAATGTATTGAACCTTTTGGGGATCTTGCCAGGTATTTGTGACCTGGATTGGCCACTGTTGGAAACAGGATGCTGGGCTTGATGGACCTTTGGTCTGTCCCAGTATGGCAATAGTTATGTATTTATGTACTAAGGAGAAAAGGAACATATTTTAAGTGGTCCAAAATATGTGTATATTTCCCATTTACAAAACAAGGGTGGAAGGGAGGAAACGTTCCAAAAGACACAGGCAAAATAGAAGTAAGAGCTACTAAAATGTTTATTAGCCACAAATAATAATCCACAAGAAAATACAAAGGTAACCCAAGTGACCCGTCGCTGGCAGTCAACTCAGCAAGAAACAGACAAATGAAAAAATGCGCCAAAATAAACGAAAGAGTATAATGACATATTAGGACATGTCAAGAATGTTAAAGCACGGAAAAAATTAATTCCGTTCTAATTTGGATGAATAGCCGTGACCCTAATCTCAAATTCAAACTGCAATTTGATGTTAGCCAAATTCCGTTTTTGGATATCATGGTCAAGAAGGAAAGATATCAATTATCCACTACTCTGTACAGAAAGTCCAAAGATAAAAATTGTTATCTACACTTTTCCAGTTATCACAGTAGATCTTTGAAGGAAAACCTGCCATACTGTCAATTCTTGAGACTACGGAGATCACATGCGACACAAGATAACGTCTATCGAAAATGCAAGGATCTAACCAAGGATTCAGAAGAAGAGGTTATCCCAGAAGCTTAGCCGAAATTGGGTGGCGGAGCAGGTGGGGGAAGAGAGGTTGGTGGTTGGGAGGCGAGGATAGTGGAGGGCAGACTTATAAGGTCCGTGCCAGAGCCGGTGATGGGAGGCGGGACTGGTGGTTGGGAGGTGGGAAATACTGCTGGGCAGACTTGTACGGTCTGTGCCCTGAAAAAGGCAAGTACAAATCAAGGTAAGGTATACACATGAGTTTATCTTGTTGGGCAGACTGGATGGACCATGCAGGTCTTTTTCTGCCATCATCTACTATGTTACTATGTAGCAGCTGGTACAGGAGCTGGCAAGAGAAGGAAAAATTCTAGACCTAGTCCTTAGTGGAGTGCATGATCTGGTGCGGGAGGTAATGGTGCTGGGGCCGCTTGATAACAGTGATCATAATATGATCGGATTTGATATTAGCTTTGAAGTATACTTAGGAAATCAAATACATTAGCGTTTAACTTTAAAAAAGGAGACTATGATAAAATGAGAAGAACGGTGAAAAAGAAACTTAGAGGAGCAGCTTTGAGGGTCAAAAATTTACATTAGGTGTGGATGCTGTGCAAAAACACCATCCTGGAAGCCCAGGCCAAATATATTCCACGTATTAAAAAAGGAGGACGGAAGACCAAACGACAGGCGGCATGGTTAAAAAGTGAGCTGAAGGAAGCTATTACAGCTAAAAGAAAATCCTTCAGAAAATGGAAGAAGGAACTGACTGAAAATAATAAGAAACAGCATAAAGAATGTCAAGTAAAATGCAAAGCGCTGATAAGGAAGGCTAAGAGGGACTTCGAAAAAAAGATTGCGTTGGAGGCAATAACACATAGTAAAAAATTTTTTAGGTATATTAAAAGCAGGAAGCCAGCAAAAGAATCGGTTGGACCGCTAGATGACCGAGGAGTAAAAGGGGCGATCAGGGAAGACAAAGCCGTAGCGGAGAGATTAAATTAATTCTTTGCTTTGGTCTTCACCGAGGAAGATTTGGGTGGGATACCAGTGCCAGAAATGGTATTCGAAGCTGACAAGTCAGAGAAACTTAATGAATTCTCTGTAAACCTGGAGGATGTAATTGACAGTTCTACAAACTGAAGAGTAGCAAATCTCATGGACCGGATGGTATTCATCCTAGAGTACTGATAGAACTGAAAAATGAGCTTGTGGAGCTATTGTTAGTAATATGTAATTTATCCTTAAAATCGAGCGTGGTACCTGAAGATTGGAGGGTGGTCAATGTAACGATTTTTAAAAAAGGTTCCAGAGGAGATCTGGGAAATCTCCTGAGCCCCTACGTCTTGCCCCATCCTTGGCCACCTTTAAATCTAGACTGAAAGCCCACCTCTTTAACATTGCTTTTGACTCGTAACCACTTGTAACCACTCGCCTCCACCTACCCTCCTCTCTTCCTTCCCGTTCACATTAATTGATTTGATTTGCTTACTTTATTTATTTTTTGTCTATTAGATTGTAAGCTCTTTGAGCAGGGACTGTCTTTCTTCTATGTTTGTGCAGCGCTGCGTATGCCTTGTAGCGCTATAGAAATGCTAAATAGTAGTAGTAGTAGTAGTACTACATTTCTTTGAAGGGGTGAACAAACATGTGGATAAAGGTGAGCCGGTTGATATTGTGTATCTGGATTTTCAGAAGGCGTTTGACAAAGTACCTCATGAAAGACTCCAGAGGAAATTGGAGACTCATGGGATAGGAGGTAGTGTTCTATTATGGATTAAAAACTGGTTAAAAGATAGAAAACAGAGAGTAGGGTTAAATGGTCAGTATTCTCAATGGAGAAGGGTAGTTAGTGGGGTTCCCCAGGGGTCTATGGTGGGACAGCTGCTTTTTAACATATTTATAAATGGGCTAGAGATGGGAGAAACTAGTGAGGTAATTATATTTGCTCATGGGTCCGTATACGCAGTTGTATCATCTAAATGTTTCCAAGTTGATTGGGGATACACGTACAAGATTGCAGTTGTGGCATGACTACCCACTGTCCTTGATAGGACGCATTGCTATAATAAACATGATGATTGTGCCTAGGTAGCTTTATGTATTCTAGGTGCTTCCACCATTTCTCACAGCCACAGATGAAAAGACATTGAACCGAGTCATCCAGAGATTCCTCTGGCGGGGGAAGCAGGCAGGGATACCACTTTGGATACTACAAACCCCAGTGGAATATGGAGGTCTGGGGCTCCTGAACATACGACATTTAACAGTGGCAAGTGGCATGCGTCACATAAATGATTGGCTTAGAGGAACAAGCTATTTCTCGGCCACTGAAACAGAGACAACAGCGCTACAAAATGTGCATCCTGGATATATGCTGCATGCACCAACCGCAATAACACACAACGAGTTTATAGATACAGGAATCTTTATAACCACGCGAGCGGTCTGGAGATGGGTCTGCAGATTGCATCGTTTCTCAGCAAAAACGACACCGTACTTGCCTATATGCGGAAACCCAGACTTTAAGGCAGGGCAATTACACAGCACATATAGGAGATGGAAACAACAAGGCCTGACCTACCTGGCACAGGTGCTGACAGAGGAAGGGAAAATTAAACCCTTTGATGAGCTGCAGAAAAGCTTTCAGTTAACCCCATCGGACATTTTTTTACTACTACCGGCTGAAACATTACATAGCCAGCTTACCCTGGGACTCCTTAACTGAAGATGTGCAGGAGGAGCTGGTGGAGGCATTTACTTTCAGATCCCAACAGAAGATTCCGCTGACGTTCCATCATAGACACATAAAAGATACAAAGGCAGAGCTCGACACTGGGAAGCTGGCAGAGGTGTGGAGCGAGGAGCTGGGAGTGATTATAGCAGCTGCAACGCTAAAGGACCATATATTGGGGCTGCGGCAGACAACCCATTTATCAAAACACTTTGAGATCCAGTACAAGGTGGCACTCAGAGCTCACATACCACCAAAGAGGGCCTTCTATATGGGGCTGTCCCCGGATGGGTCGTGTCCAAAGTGCGGGGCAGAGGGAGCCACCCTTGGAATATGTTCTGGGCATGCCCAAAAATCCACACTTTCTGGGATAAGCTACTGAAATGGATATCACGCATCTGGCACACAGACTGGCAATTAAACCCGGACCTGCAATTTGGAAAGTTGCAAGTATGTGTCCCAAACCCTACCAACTTTTAAATTTGTAAGTTTTTTAAAAATAAATTTTGTGTAAGAGTCGAGAGAGTTCAGTATACTACTACTACTACTACTATTTAGCATTTCTATAGCGCTACAAGGCATACGCAGCACTGTACAAACATAGAAGAAAGACAGTCCCTGCTCAAAGAGCTTACAATCTAATACGCTGAGGATCTCAGCCATGCTTAAAATTCATTGAGACTTGCCGCTAACTTGCGACTCACTACATAGCTCTGTACATCATGTCATTACTCTCTATGTACCGGCTCTATTTTGGTGAACTAACCAAACCCCGTGTAACGTGAGAGTAGTTACCAAACTTGTCTTTAAATCTAACCGTGGGTTAATACAGCAAACTTAGTACATTTTAAGCTTGGCTGAGATCCTCAGTCTATACTGAACTCTCTCGATTCTTACACATATAATTTTTTTTTTATCCCTTCCATTACCAACCTCATCGCCAACTTCAACATCCACAAGACAACCCCATCCAACGAAACATTCACATAGCTAAAATAAAATGGAATGACACAAAAGCACCAGTGCCAAAGCTCGTAATGGACATGACATAACTCTTCCTCTCTATGATTCCCTAATATGTCTATAACACATTAACCTTATCCTACCACAACATCACTTTTTATTTGTTCTGTACTGGAGTTGGTGAACGCCTTTACGGTACTATGTAAACCACATTGAGCCTACAAATAGGTGGGAAAATGTGGGATACAAATGCAACAAATAAATAAAAAGAAAAATATGCAAAGCAATTTAAAATTAATATCACAGGCTACGATCAAGAGCTGCCAACAGGAGCATCAGCACCTTTTAGCAGATCAGTAATAATGTAGAATGGGTCATCTCTCTGTTTCTCTCTCTGATCTCTTAACTGATCCAGCAACCGTTTCATAGCCCCAGGATGAGAGATAGACATGAGGGAGGGAGAGAGGATGGCAGAAAGACAAAGGTATCAATTATATTTATTTATAAACTTTATAAACCATCTTCTTGGAAAACCAATCAAAATGATGCACAATGTTCCATCTTTATCTGGAACATGGATAAGACACATGACGATCCATTCCCGTCTTCATAGTCTATCGTTATGATCACACTTTCTCATTAGTTTCCATCGACATGTTTCATGCCACTAATTGATACCGGTAGAATATTAAAATCCTCTTTAATCAGCAGCTGGACTGCACACTTCTCACAGATCCAGTGATTCTGATCAGCGCACTTCCGTCCGTATAATTTACCATTAAACAGCGCTGCACAGCGAGAATAAGAACGAGTTGTAACAGACCTGTTGTGAAAAAAGAATATAATTATTTTACAACTAACATTTATAGTAGGGTTGGTATCTTCATATTCTGCAAATATTGTGATCTGATTGTTGTGTTTCTAACTGGTTTATTGATATCTGTAAATCTGAAAACTAGATTTCAGATTTCAAAACTGCCAGAAAGTATTAGAACTCTCTTTTACTGAAAGTGTGCTGTGCTTTCCCCCTCCCCCACCCATCTGTTTTTTTCTGCAGACAATTTAAACCCTTATGTGTGGCTAGGCTTCTGTTGAGAGCACGGTTGCCAGATGGGTGGTTTTCCCGCCCAATTGGGCGGCTTTCCGCGACCCGCTGCGGGAAAGTTTTGACCCCTGTGGGTCGCGGTTTTTTGGGCGGCTTTCTTTTTCGTTGGGCGGGGTTTTTTTCCTCGCCGGCTGAGGTTTTTCGCCCCACGGGGGCGTGGTTAATGACATCGGGGGTGGAGCTGTTGACATCAGGGATGGAGCTGTTGATGTAAGGGGCGGAGCTGTTGACATCTGGGGTGGAGCTGATGACGGCGGGGCGGGGTTGGTGATGGCGGGGGCGGGGTATGCGGTTTTTGGCTGGGTTTAGAGGCTGGTTTGGGTCAGAAAAATTATTTAAATCTGGCAACCCTGGTTGAGAGAGCTGGGCAACCTCGAGGTCTTTGCTTGTCTTCTGCTTAAAGGAAACTCACATAGATAAGACTTGTGCTGCATAGGCGCCCGGTATAAGAGGCTTGGACAGGCTAAGCCTCCCCTGCTGTGCTCTGAGGGGTTTAAATTGTTGATTTACCTCCATCTTCACAACAGGAGCTGCAGTGAAAGCCCTCTAGCCTTTTGTAAGCAGTTGTAGAAATTGGTTTATGGTTTGTTTACCTTACTGCTGGGAGAGCGGGGGAGGAGGGGTTGGCTGGAGATGTCCTGGGTTGCCAGGGAGATATTTAACGAGGATGACTTCCTGACCTGCACTGAGGACAGATAACAGCAGAATTGGATACTGGGCCGGCATGATCATAAAAAGTCACCAGACAACAGAGGTAGAAAAGATCATTTTATTTTCATTATAGTGTTTGGAATATGTCCACTTTGAGAATCAGGTGCTCAACATTAAAAGTTTATATTTATTTACTTATGTATTAATTAATTTATTTGTTGCATTTGTATCCCACATTTTCCCACCTCTTTGCAGGCTCAATGTGGCTTACAATACATCATGATAGTGGAAATGAGAAGAGAATAGTCATTAGGTATTAGGTATTAGGTATATGGCATTTTATCCTACATTAAACATGAATTAGGGTGTTTTGTGGCTGTACATGAGAATTGTGATATTATGACCCCTTGTTTCATATTGTTGACGGTCTGCATTTTCCGTATGGATGGTATATTGGTGTATTAGGTTCTGCCCAGTGTAATATTTATGGTACAGTAAGGTTCAGAGTGTGTTTTTGCACAAAGTTGTGCATAGTGTTTTGCAGTTGAGCGATTGTGGTTAGTATATGCTTTGAGCAACCACTTTATTCTTTGACATATGATACATATCTAATATCTAAATTTAATAAAAGGTATTAATTGTGACTTTTATTTTTATTTATTTATTTTTTCTTTGTGTTATCAGACAATTATGGATTTAAACCCCGCCCCCTTTAGCCTCCCCAAACAGTTGGGCCACCAGCCGCCTATTTTGTGCTGGTTTTATTCCTGGCTATCCCTACCCTAGAGCTGTGGTTTTGGACATTTCTGGTGCATTTCTTAACCTTGTCTTCCCCTTGTCCCAACCAGCTGTGTAGATAAGTGGCTTAATACAGTTCTAGAGAGAGGTTTTACAGCAATCACATTCCACAGGTTTTAAGTTTAAGCCCACCCACCCTACCCCTCATCTCACCTACCCCAAGACTGACACTTCCTAAATAGCTTTCCTAAATACACTACTTATCACAAATTAACTCCACCCTAATTACAACTGTCTCTGATTGCCTGTGTGTGGCTGAGGAGTAAAGTTAATCTTGCACACTGTTAACCCCATCATAGCATACCTGTTCATACCCATTCCAACACATCAGGATGACTCTTATTCTCTGCTTAGATTGTGAGCTCTTTGAGCAGGGGCTGTCTTTTTCATGTATGGTTTACAGCGCTGCATATGCCTTGTAGCGCTATAGAAATGATAAGTACTAGTAGTAATAATTGTGGTGCTTTAGTTTCAAGGCCAATCATCTGGAGACTTAAGGCTCGCTGTCATCAGCTCGCTAGTTTAAAACAGGAGCTCAGTAAAGTAAAGCAGGAATTAGATGCACTTAAAGCAACTTCTAAGACTCCACAAAATCATACTTGCACAGAATCAAGCCAAATTCACACCACTGCCTCAAAGGATAAAACCACCTAAAAATAGATGGTTCACGGTAGGCTCAGGAAGACTTCGTTATGTGACAAAGAAGCATCCACCCTCACAAGTGTTGCCCCTACAGAATTCTTTTGCTCCATTACTGCACTGTGATGTTCCTGAAAATAGAACTGAGGCGGAAGAAAAAGCAATGGAGGTGGAACAAAAAGATATAAAGGTACCCAAAGAGAAAAGACACCCCCAATTCACTAATGTTGAAACACATAACAGGAAATGTAGATGGAAAGCGATGACCACAAATGCTCACAGTCTAAGCAATAAAGTTCATGACCTTCAAGCCCTGATGTTGGAGGCTGACTTAGACATTGTTGCAATCACAGAGACGTGGCTCAATGGTTCCCATGAATGGGATGCAAGCATACCAGGCTATAATCTATTTAGGAAGGATAGAGATGGTCGTAAAGGTGGAGGAGTAGCTCTGTATGTGAGAAATGATATTGAGGCGACTGAAACGAAAGGGCCCTGGAGAAAGGAAGAAGCGATATGGATCATCTTAAAAAGAGATGATAAAACCTCTGACAACGTAGGTGTTGTCTACACACCCCCAACACAATTGGAGGAACTAGATAAAGATATGATCGCAGATATTCAAAAGTTGGGAAAGAAGAGAGAGGTGCTGTTGCTGGGAGATTTCAATCTGCCGGATGTAGATTGGAAGGTTCCATCTGCGGAATCGGAAAGAAGTAGAGAGATCGTGGATGCTTTTCAAAGTGCTGTGCTCAGACAAATGGTGACAGAACTCATGAGGGAGGGAGCGACACTGGATCTGGTGCTCACAAATGGGGATAGTGTGTCAAATGTCCGAGTGGGTGGC
The DNA here is from genome assembly GCF_901765095.1 of Microcaecilia unicolor. Lineage (NCBI taxonomy): Eukaryota > Metazoa > Chordata > Amphibia > Gymnophiona > Siphonopidae > Microcaecilia > Microcaecilia unicolor. The sequence continues at coordinate 824,027 of NC_044032.1, read as the reverse complement.
CACCTGGGCAGTAGTGACCATCAAACGGTTTAGTTTGATATGACGTCTGAAGTGGAGGGCGGCCACTCAAAACTCAAAGTCCTGGATTTCAAGCGTGTTGACTTTAGTAAAATGGGGGAATACCTGAGGAAGGAGCTGATGGGCTGGGAGGACGAACGAGAAGTGGAAGGGCAGTGGTCCAGGCTGAAAGAAGCTATAAATAGGACCACAAACCTTTATGTAAGGAGAGTAAATAAAAGCAAGAGAAAAAGGAAACTAATATGGTTCTCCAAGCAAGTGGCTGAAAAAATAAAGGCTAAAGAGTTGGCGTTCCTCAAGTACAGAAAAACTCAAGAAAAGGAACACGGAGAGGAATACCGGATGAAACTGAAAGACGCCAAGAGAGAGATACGTCTGGCGAAAGCATGAGCGGAAGAACAAATGGCTAGAAAGGTAAGGAGGGATGACAAAAATTTCTTCAGGTATATTAGTGAAAGAAGGAAGACTAAAAAGGGAATTGTGAGACTGAAAGATGCTGTGAACCACTATGTAGAAAATGATGAAGAAAAAGCAAATTTGCTAAACAGATACTTTTGTTCTGTTTTCACAGAAGAAAATCCTGGAGAAGGACCACGATTGACTGACAAAAGTACATATGAAAATGGAGTGGATTTAGCACTGTTCACGGAAGAGAGTGTGTATGAACAATTTCAAAATCTAAAGGTGGACAAAGCCATGGGACCGGATGGGATCCATCCCAGGATGTTGAGGGAGCTCAGAGAGGTTCTGGCAGGTCCTCTTAAAGATTTATTTAATAAATCTTTGGAGATGGGAGAGGTTCCGTGGGATTGGAGAACAGCGGATGTGGTCCTTCTTCACAAAAGTGGTGATAGGGAAGAAGCTGGAAACTACAGGCCGGTAAGCCTCACTTTGGTTATTGCAAAAGTAATGGAAGCGATGCTGAAGGAAATGATAGTGAATTTCCTGGAAGCCAATAAGATCTGAGACAACATGGTTTTACCAAAGGTAAATCGTGCCAAACGAATCTCATTGAATTCTTTGACTGGGTAACTGGAGAACTGAATCATGGGCGTGCTATGGACATAATCTACTTAGATTTCAGCAAAGGTTTTGACACAGTTCCCCACAGGAAGCTCTTGAATAAACTTGACAGGCTGAAGATAGGACCCGACATGGTGAACTGGATTAGGAACTGGTTGACGGACAGACGCCAGAGGGTGGTGGTTAATGGAATTCACTCAAATGAGGGAAAGGTGAGTAGTGGAGTGCCTTAGGGATCGGTGCTGGGGCCGATTCTGTTCAATATATTTGTGAGTGACATTCCAAAGGGTTAGAAGGTAAAGTTTGCCTTTTTGCGGATGATACTAAGATTTGTAACAGAGTAGACCCCCGGGAGGGAGTGGAAAACATGAAAAAGGATCTGCAGTAGCTAGAAGAATGGTCTAAGGTTTAGAAATTAAAATTTAATGCGAAGAAATGCAAAGTGATGCACTTAGGGAGTAGAAATCCACGGGAGAGGTATGTGTTAGGCGGTGAGAGTCTGATATGTATGGGCGGGGAGAGGGATGTTGGGGTGATAGTATCTGAGGATCTGAAGGTGAAAAAACAGTGTGACAAGGCGGTGACCGTAGCTAGAAGGTTGCTAGGCTGTATAGAGAGAGGTGTGACCAGCAGAAGAAAGGAGGTGTTGATGCCCCTGTATAAGTTGTTGGTGAGGCCCCACCTGGAGTATTGTGTTCAGTTTTGGAGGCCGTATTTTGCTAAGGATGTAAAAAGAATTGAAGCGGTGCAAAGAAAAGCTACAAAAATGGTATGGGAGACTTGCTGACCTGAACATGTATACCCTGGAGGAAAGGAGAAACAGGGGTGATATGATACAGACGTTCAAATATTTGAAAGGTATTAATCCGCAAACAAACCTTTTCCATAGATTTTATTTATTTATTTATTGCATTTGTATCCCACATTTTCCCACCTCTTTGCAGGCTCAATGTGGCTTACAATACATCATGAATGATGGAAATGTATAGGAGAATATACATTTAGCATATCATAAGGATCTTGGGTACTATGATAGTGATGAAACATGATAGTAGAGTAACAAGCAAATGTTGTAAGACAATTCTGGATATATGTGTAGGGATTCACATTTGTTGATCTTTGTGGTATGCCTTGTTAAAGAGATGAGTCTTCAGTAGTTTGCGGAAGTTAGTTAATTCGTAGGTCGTTTTCAAGCTGCGTGGCAGCTCATTCCAGAATTGTGTGCTCAAGTAGGAAAAGGTTGACGCATGCGTTAGTTTGTATTTTAGACCTTTACAGTTGGGGAAGTGAAGATTGAGGAATGTGCGGGATGATTTTTTAGCATTCCTGGGTGGTAAGTCTGTCAGGTCTGACATGTAGGCTGGGGCATCTTCGTGAATGATTTTGTGAACTAGGGTACATATTTTGAACGTGATGCGTTCCTTGAGTGGGAGCCAGTGTAGCTTCTCTCGTAGGGGTTTCGCACGTTCATATTTTGTTCATATTTTGTTTTACTGAATATGAGTCTAGCTGCTGTGTTCTGAGCTGTCTGAAGTTTCTCGATTATTTGCTCTTTGCAACCAGCGTAGAGTGCGTTGCAGTAGTCTAGATGACTGAGTACCAATGATTGTACCAGGTTGCGGAAGACGGTCCTTGAGAAGAAAGGTCTTACTCTTTTTAGTTTCCACATTGATTGGAACATCTTCTTGGTTATGTTTTTCACATGAATTTCAAGAGTTAGGTGTCGATCAATGGTAACTCCAAGAATTTTTAGTGTATCCGAAATTGGAAGATTTAGTGTTGGTGTGTTAATAGTGGTGAATTTGTTTGTGTTATGTTGAGAGGTGAGAATTAGGCATTGGGTTTTTCTGCATTGAGTTTCAGTTGAAATGCATCCGCCCATGAATGTATGATGTGTAGGCTTTGGTTGATATCATTGGAAATTTCCTTTAAATCTTGTTTAAATGGGATATAGATCGTATATGTATGGGTTGAGGTTTTGGTTTGATAGTAGTTTGGCCAAGGGTATCATCATTAAGTTGAATAAGGTCGGTGAGAGGGGGGATCCCTGAGGAACTCCGCATTCAGGCATCCATGTGGTTGATGTAGTCGAATTAGATGTCACTTGGTATGATCGTTTGGTTAGGAACCCCTTGAACCAATTGAGAACGTTGCCTCCGATTCCAAAGTATTCGAGGATATGTAGTAGTATTCCATGATCAACCATGTCGAAGGCGCTAGACATGTCAAATTGTAGAAGTAGTATATTCTTGCCAGTTGCAATTGTTTGAACTTATTCATGAGGGTAACTAGTACTGTTTCTGTACTGTGGTTAGACCGAAATCCTGACTGGGAGTCGTGTAGTATTGAGAATTTGTTTAAGTAGTTTGTGAGTTGTTTGGTCACCATCCCTCCCGTTATTTTGGTTATTAAGGGAATGGATGCTACTGGCCTGTAGTTGGGAAGGCAGTAGAGCTAGAGGACATGAAATGAGATTGAAGGGGGGGCAGACTTAAGAAAAATGTCAGGAAGTATGTTTTCATGGAGAGAGTGGTGGATACATGGAATGCCCTCCTGCGGGAGGTGGTGGAGAAGAAAACGGTAACAGAATTCAAAAATGTGTGGGATAAACACAAAGGAATCCTATTCAGAAGGAATGGATCCTCAGAAGCTTAGTGGAGATTGGGTGGCAGAGCGGAGATTGGGTTGTAGAGCCGGTGGTGGAGGAGGTGCTAGTGGTTGGGAGGCGCGGGGCTAGTGCTGGGCAGACTTCCACAGTCGGTGCCCTGAAAATGTCAGATACAAATCAAGGTCAGGTATACACATAAAGTAGCACATATGAGTTTATCTTGTTGGGCAGACTGGATGGACCGTACAGGTCTTTCTCTGCCATCATCTACTATGTTACCATGTTACTATGTTTGATTTTCAAGGTCCTCAGACAAAATAGGCCAGAGCACTTAAAGAATATGTTTGCCCTTTACACACCTTTAAGACCTCTAAGTTCCTTTCAAGGATCATCACTATCTGTACCTTCATCAAAAGAAATTGTACGATGTGATATCCGCCAGCGAGCCTTCTCAGGAGTAGCCCCCACGCTCTGGAATTTACTCCCAGAGGGGCTAAGACTACCTCTACTTCAGGAAGCAGGTGAAAGCCTGGCTCTTCTCCCAAGCCTTTAATACGTAGGGTGACTGACTATCCAGCTTATAATTGAAAGAGAAAAACGCCTATATTGCGACCCAAATCGGGAGATAGACGTTTATCTCACAAAAACGAATAAAGCGGTATAAGCCAAAGCCGATTTTGGACGTTTTCAACTGCACTCCGTTGCGGATGCGGACAAAGTTGATGGGGGCGTGTCAGAGGTGTGGCGAAGGCGGACCTGGGGCGTGGTTATCGGCTGAAGAGAGATGGGCGCCTTTCGCCGATAATGGAACAAAAGTATGCGTTTGTAGCTAGAATTTAGGGCACTTTTCCTGGACCCTGTTTTTTCACGAATAAGGCCCCAAAAAGTGCCCTAAATGACCAGATGACCACCGGAAGGAATCGGGGATGACCTCCCCTGACTCCCCCAGTGGTCACTAACCCTCTCCCACCACAAAAAATGATATTTCACAACTTTTTATTTTCACCCTCAAATGTCATACCCACCTCCCTGGCAGCAGTATGCAGGTCCCTGGAGCAGTTGTTAGGGGGTGCAGTGGACTTCAGGCAGGTGGACCCAGGCCCATCCCCCCCCTACCTGTTATAATTGTGCTGCTTAATGCTTAGTCGTCCAACCCCCCCAAACCCACTGTACCCACATGTAGGTGCCCCCCTTCACCCCTTAGGGCTATAGTAATGGTGTAGACTTGTGGGCAGTGGGTTTTGAGGGGGATTTGGGGGGCTCAACACACAAGGGAAGGGTACTATGCACCTGGGAGCTCTTTTAACTTTTTTTTTTGTTTTTGTAAAAGTGCCCCCTGGGGTGCCCGGTTGGTGTCCTGGCATGTGAGGGGGACCGGTGCACTACGACTCCTGGCCCCTCCCACAAACAAATGGCTTGGATTTATTCGTTTTTTAGCTGGGCGCTTTAATTTTCCATTATCGCTGAAAAACAAAAACGCCCAGCTCACACATTGTCGAATAAAACATGGACGTCTATTTTCGGTCCGCCTCTTCACGGACCCGTTCTCGGAGATAAACGCACATGGAGATAGACGTTTTCGTTCGATTATGCCCCTCTACAGCACCTGGACTAGCTTCCTACACACACTGTAACTTAGATCAGTTCCTTATCTCTTGCCTTGAGTTTAGCTAACCATCAAATTACCCCAACTGACTCTGTACCACACATCTTGTTCCCATCACATATCTGCTCTTGGTCCCTCAGCTATATGGTAATCCGTATTGTAGAAAATCTTTAGCATCGTATCTGTTAGTTGAACGCTCTAATGCATGCTTATTAGGTGTATCACTAGTATTATGCTAACATTGTATTATATCGCTGGTATTTGAATTCCACTGCTGTTAAATGTGTAGATTTTTGACACTGTTTCACAGTAGTTCTATTGCTTATGTTATTTATTTATTTATTTGTTTGTTTGTTTGTTTGTTTGTTGCATTTGTATCCCACATTTTCTCACCTATTTGCAGGCTCAATGTGGTTTACACGGTACTGTGTCGGCATTCGCCAATTCCGGTATGAACAAATACAAGGTGATGTTATGGTCGAATAAGCATCTTAGAGGGGAAGAGTTAAGTATGTCCATTACGTGCTTTGACTGTTGTGTTGCAGGTATTCAGTCTTTATGTTGGGTCAGTGGGATATGCCTTTTTGAACAGGTTTGTTTTTAGTGATTTCCGGAAGTTTAGGTGGTCATACGTTGTTTTTACGACTTTTGGCAGTGCGTTCCATAGTTGTGCACTTATGTAAGAGAAGCTGGACGCATACGTTGAGTCCTTTGCAGCTTGGGTAGTGGAGATTTAGGTATTAGGTTTCATGTATTGTATTTATGTTTATTCTTGGTTATTTTACTATTGTTATGCTGTTAACAAAATTATAAGTTTTATAGTAAACTGTACCTACTGTATACCACCTTGGGTGAATCTCTTCATAAAGGCGATTAATAAATCCCAAATCAATAAATAAATAAATACATACATAATGTTTAGCATGGATTCCATGTGCTGGAGTTAAGCCTGCTGAAACCTAGTATAAATACCAGCACCTAAGTTAGGCAGTATTCTGTAATTCCACATTCAATTTTTCAGAATGCCCCCGACACACCCTTAGCCATGCCCCCTTTTGAGACATGCACCATGGGAGTTTTTGTGAGAAAAATGTCCAAATGCAGATTTGTCATTTTTTGGACGTTTTTCTCTTTTGAAAATGAACCCGAAAGTCACTTGTAAAAATTTGTCTCATGAAACCTCTGAACAACGGCGCTCTCTCTCAATCACATCTTTTTGAAGTGAGGTATTTGGTATTGACTCCTGAGGCAGGCCTTATGGCTGAAACATGGCTTATGTTGAGTCATCCATATCTTGAATTTGTTGTTGACTACAATACATATTCTTGCACATATCTTTGATTCAGGACCTGCTCTCCCTAATCCATACGCCAAGGAATGACTACATAGTCCGGGTAAATATGTATCATCATGTTGGTACACATACATGTCAGAATAAGGATTTCTGTTGCTATATGGAGTGAGTTCATCTGTTGTTGGCATCTTACCCTTTCTGCATTGTGAGTTTCCTCTTGTGTGAAATTGAGTCCTGAATAAATAAACATACCTTGTCTCTGTACCATCCAGCCATATCCATCTGTTATCTGTGTTGCAAAGACCAACCCAGGACGTGCCTTTTATTTGGTCAGTAAAGAAGTCCTGAAAATAAAGAGAGCAAGTGAATAAATAGCCTCGACCATCACTAAAGGCCTAAGACACCAAAAATATTTTGGCCTCCAGAACATGAAATGTATTTAATCATCATAGGAGGAGACTGCACTAATTCAAATGGGGATGCCCTAATTTGCATAGGACTTCTTGCTGACAAAAAGGGACATCCAAGTATGTATATGGTGACAAATAGTAGGAAGAGGTGTCAGCAGAGCTGGTTACATAAGAAAGTGCAGTAAATGTCAGATTCTGATGCTTATTTTATTATCAATATTTATATTACAGGTATCAGTGGGGCTGGTTACATAGGAAAGTGTTGTAAATGTCTGAGAAATTCTGATAGAAGAGGACATTTCTTTGGGTTTGTGAATATTATTTTGCTCTGTGCTTTCGTAACTTAAAGACTGGGGTTTGCAAGAGGAATTATAGGTTATTCATAAAGACAAATAGGATAAAAAAAACCCCACAAACTTTATTAACTAGTCTCCATACCCTTTAACCCATTGATTTAAAACTTGAACTTTCTGTCACTGCATTAAACAGATAGCCTGTAGAAGGCACAGCAGGGCCTAGTTCAGTCTTTATTCCCACCCCCCTACCCAAATCCTTCCCACCCCCAGCAGGCGAGAGGGGGGGCTATCCAGTCTTTTGCTGTGAGTGTCACATATTTGATTATCTCCCAGCTGGTGAGAGGTTATATATGTGCAATCAATGCAAAGATCTCCTAGCTCTCAGAGGACGAGTCCTTTCTCTTGAAGCTAGAATAGCAGATTTGGAGGAGCTGAGGGAGACAGAAAGATAAATAGAGGAGGCCTGTAGGGATGTTGTAGAAAGGTCCTTCCTCCAATCTGGCAGCCCCTGTGCTGCCTTGGAGGAATGAGGCCTTCTAAAAGGAAAGCATCACCCTGCCTAAATTGGAAATAACCCTGTAGCCAGAACAAGCCCACAATGGGATGCAATATCCTCTCGCACTATGGATGTGTCTCCAGGACCTTCTGCCCAGGAGGGAGGATGGCTGCTGTAGTTGATAATTCAATTGTTAGCCATGTAGATAGCTGGGTGGCTGGTGGACATGAGGATCGCCTGGTGAGTTGCCTGCCTGGTGCAGATTTTAGATAGTGCTGGGGAGGATCCAGCTGTCTTGGTACATGTGGGTGCCAATGATATAGGAAAATAGAGGTTCTGGAAGCCACATTTAGGCTCCTAAGCAGAAAGCTGAAATCCAGATCCTCCATGGTAGCCTTCAGTAGTGTTCCCCATTCCACATGAAGGACCCAAAAGACAGGCAGAGCTCCAAAGTCTCAATGTGTGGTTGAGACGATGGTGCAAGGATGATGGATTTAAATTTGTTAGGAAACGGGCAACATTCTAGGGAAGGGGAAGCCTCTTCTGAAAAGATAGGCTCCACTTTAACCAGGATAGAACCAGGCTTTAAAAAGGAGATAGAGCAACTTTTAAACTAAAATGGAAGGGAAAACCGACAGTTGCCCAGGAGCACATAGTCCGGTGTGGAGTGTCCTTGAAGGATATTATTGAAACAGGATATTTAGGGAATCCCAATAGGAGAGGTTTCAATAATGGTGAAAGAAAGTCAGAAACGTTTGATGGGTGAACAGAGTAAAGGATGCACGTTATCTCCATTGGACTTCACAGAAGCCTATATATGCAAGGAAAAAGACAGTTTGAAGTGTAAATATACAAATGCAAGAAGCCTTAAAAATAAGATAGGAGAACTGGAGAATATAGCATTAAATGAAGAGGTAGATATAATAGGCATTTCAGAGACCTGGTGGAAGGAGAACAATCAGTGGAACAAGATATTAGCAGGGTACAACTTATATTGCAATCATAAACGGGATCAAATTGGAGGGGGGTAGCGTTATATTTTAAAGAGGGAATCGAGTCAAACAAAATAAATATTTTTACATGAAACAGATAGCAGCGTGGAATCTTTATGGATAGAAATTCTAGGTGTGAAGGGAAGGAGTATACTGCTAGGGCTGTACTACCGTCCACCAGGACAGACCGAACAGGCAGATGAAAATATGTTTACAGAAATTAGGAAAGCTGGCAAATTGGGCAACATTATAATAATGAGTGATTTCAATTATCCTAATATTGAATAGAGAGGTAAAATTTTCTATATATAATAAATAACTGTTTCTTTGAGCAACTAATCCAGGAACCAACTATAGGGGTAGCTATTTTGGATCTAAGTGGAATGCGGGGCATAGTATGAGAAGTAATGGTGTTGGATCCGCTGGGAAATAGTGATCATAACATGATCAAATAGGAGCTGATATCTGGAGTGAAGTCACTAAGAAAATCTACTGTAGCAGCTTTTAATTTTTGAAAGGGTGACTAAGACAAAATGAAGAAAATGATTAAAAAGATGCTGAAAGGATTGGGTGCAAAGGTTAGGACTTCAAATCAGGTGTGGACATTGTTTAAATATACCATTGTGGAAGCCCAGATTAGATGTATTCCACGTATTAAGAAAGGTGGGGAAACGAGCAAACGACAGCCAGCATGATTAAAAGGTGAGGTGAAAGAGGCTATTAGAGCCAAAAGAAGATCCTTCAAAAAATGGAAAAAGGATCCAAATGAAGAAAATAATTAGCATAAGCACTGTCAAGCCAGATGCAAAGCATTGATAAAGAAGGCTAAAAGAGAATATTTAGAAAATTTGCCACAGAGATGAAATATTACTTTTTTCAGGTATATCAGAATTAGGAAGCCTACTAGGGAATCTGAGGGGACCGTTGGATCATGAAGGAGAAAACGGAGCACTCAGGGAGGACAAGGCCATAGCAGAGAGATTGAATAAGTTCTTTGCTTCAGTCTTTACAGAAGAAGATGTAAGAGATCTACCGGTACCGGAAATGGTTTTCAGGGGTGATGATGCAGAGGAACTGAAAGAAATCTTGGTGAACTTGGAAGATGTACTGAGCCAAACTGATAAGCTAAAGAGTGATAAATTACCTGGAGCAGATGGTATACACTACTACTACTACTATTTAGCATTTCTATAGCGCTATAAGGCGTACGCAGCGCTGCACAAACATAGAAGAAAGACAGTCCCTGCTCAAAGAGCTTACAATCTAATAGACAAAAATAAAGTAAGCAAATCAAATCAATTAATGTGTACAGGAAGGAGGAGAGGAGGGTAGGTGGAGGCGAGTGGTTACAAGTGGTTACGAGTCAAAAGCAATGTATTGAAAGAACTCAAACAAGAAATTGCTGATTTGCTGCTAGTGATCTATAATACCTGAAGACTGGTAGACATTTCTTTTGGTAAGTGAACATTATTTTGCTCTGTGCTTTGGTAACTTAAAGATTGGGATTTAAAAGAGGAGAATTGTAGGTTATTGATAAATACAGAATAAAAAACACAAACTTTATTAACTAGTTTCCATACCCTTTTCCCCATAGTTTTAAAACTTGAACTTTCTGCCACAGCAGTAACAGCTAGTCTCTAGAAGGCACAGCAGGGCCTAGTTCACTCTTCATTCCCACACCCTTCCCACCCCTAGCACATGTCTTCATTTATAGTCAATTATTCTAATTAGGATAACAAGACGACAGTTTTCATTAGAGTTTAAAAAGGGTTCCAGATGTGATCCAGGAAATTACAGACTGGTAAGCCTGATTTCAGTGTCGGGCAAAACAGTGGAAGCTATTACAAAGAATACTTTTACCAGATCTGTTGCATTCTTCAGCATAGCCAGGTGAGAATCTCTGGTAATGCAATCCTGATAGCTGGACTCTCGGTTTTTGGTTTCAGTAGATAGAAAGTAACACTTTCCTCCCCAGGGTCTCCATCCTTCTGGACAGAACTCATACTGCTGACCTGGTATAAAGCAGAACATGAATTGACCCGAGTTACTCTAATGTCATTAGCACAGTCAACATTTCACCGAGGAGTTTCTGTTCTTTTATTCCTATGGGGAAATATCCTTGGAGTCCAGACAAGAATCTAAGGCTGATCAATAGGTTTATACATAGTAAACCCTGAAACATTCACTCAAATTGATCTCTTGGAGCTTTAAATCCTTGATATTTTGGTCTGTGAAATGGTGACCTTGGACTTATCATCCTGGTAGGTGAAAAAAAATACAAGGAACCTTCAGGAATGGAGGTGTCAACTCAATATTTTATTTATCAGTCCCAACATGGTTTGAAATATTTTAACAAGCAGGTAAACACAGTGAAGGTGACACCAAAGATGTCCAACAGACTCAAAGAGTTCACATCAGAAGCTTTATTCAAAGTGTATAATGGACTCGAATAGAACCGTATTTCAGCCACAGTTCAATGTCACAGCAACCGTACAGCTGCGACTTGGGATGTAAATGCTCCTGTAGTCGATACACCGAGACTAGTTCATTACCTTCAAAGCTTGTAGAGCGCTGAGAAGCCATATATCTACACTTCACAGGGACTCCTGAAGAAGCCCTCTGTGGCTGAAACACGATTTGTGTTGATTCCATTATACACTTTGAATAAAGCTTCTGATGTGAACTCTTTCAGGGGTCCTTTTACAAAGGCGCGCTGAAAAATGGCCTGCAGTACTGTACACATGTGTTTTGGGCACGTGCAGAATCATTGTTCAGCGCAGCTGTAAAAAATATATTTTTAAACATTTTTGCTGAAAATGGATGTGTGGCAAAATGAAAATTGCCGCATGTCCATTTTGGGTCTGAGACCTTCGCCAGCAATTGACCTAGTGGTAAGGTCTCACGTGGTAACCGGGCGGTAATGGTCTATAGAATGATGATTACCACCTGCATGCCAGAAAATAAAAATATTTTCAGGTGCACGTAGCGGACACGCATCAAAAATGAAATTACCACAAGGGCCAGGCAGTAGCTGGGTGGTAACTCAAAATTGACACACGTTAGGTGCGCATAGGCGCCTACGTGGCTTAGTAAAAGAGCCCCTGAGTCTGTTGGACGTTTTCTTCTGCATCATCTTTGGTGTCACCTTCACTGTATTTGCCTGCTTGTATTGACCTGTGCGAGTGTCCTTTGTTCTTCTGTGCTTGTCGATTGAAATATTTTAATTAATATGTTTCAGCACATTTTTATTTTTTCTGGATGAGGACCTTTTTGGTTGGCCTTATATAGTTTATCTGTAGTCTTTTGTTCATTGTATTACTTTGTTGTCTCAGGATAAGTGATAGTTTTTAATTGTTTTTTATGTCTCTGTAATGGCTCTTTGTGGAAAAAGTACTCGCACTACATTGATTCTGCATTGGAGCCCAGGTCATCTACAACTGCTTTCATTGGGTTTTATATTTTTCAGACTGAGAGTAGCCAAGGTGGGATTTTCATTGTTTGTATCGATTTTAACTATTATCTATTATCCAGGCCGTAACTGTTCAAGAGAATCATAAAAGGGCAAAACAAAAAGAGGTTTGGCTCCTGAGGAAGCTAACAGTGGAATGGAGGCTCTCGGTTGGGCAAACCAAATTATGCTATACCCAGTTAAGATAAGTGCCTTTGAACAATTACGTTGTGCATAATAGATAATAGACCGTATAAGTCTGCCCAGCACTATCCCCGCCTCCCAACTACCAGTCCCGCCTCCCACCACCAGCTCTGGCACAGACCGTATAAGTCTGCCCAGCACTATCCCTGCCTCCCACCACCAACTCTGGCACAGACCGTATAAGTCTGCCCAGAACTAGCCCTGCCTCCCACCACCGGCTCTGGCACAGACCGTATAAGTCTGCCCAGCACTATCCCCGCCTCCCAACTACCAGTCCCGCCTCCCACCACCAGCTCTGGCACAGACCGTATAAGTCTGCCCAGCACTAGCCCCGCCTCCCAACCACCAGCCCCGGCACAGACCGTATAAGTCTGCCCAGCACTATCCTCGCCTTCCAACTACCAGTCCCGCCTCCCACCACCAGCTCTGGCACAGACCGTATAAGTCTGCCCAGCACTATCCCTGCCTCCCAACTACCAGTCCCGCCTCCCACCACCAGCTCTGGCACAGACCGTATAAGTCTGCCCAGCACCATCCCTGCCTCCCACCACCGGCTCTGGCACAGACCGTATAAGTTTGCCCAGCACTATCCCCGCCTCCCAACTACCAGTCCCGCCTCCCACCACCAGCTCTGGCACAGACCGTATAAGTCTGCCCAGCACTAGCCCCGTCTCCCAACCACCAGCCCCGGCACAGACCGTATAAGTCTGCCCAGCACTATCCTCGCCTCCCAACTACCAGTCCCGCCTCCCACCACCAGCTCTGGCACAGACCGTATAAGTCTGCCCAGCACTATCCCCGCCTCCCAACTACCAGTCCCGCCTCCCACCACCAGCTCTGGCACAGACCGTATAAGTCTGCCCAGCACTATCCCCGCCTCCCAACCATCAGCCCCGGCACAGACCGCATAAGTCTGCCCAGCACTATCCCCGCCTCCCAACTACCAGTCCCGCCTCCCACCACCAGCTCTGGCACAGACCGTTTAAGTCTGCCCAGCACTATCCCTGCCTCCCACCACCAGCTCTGGCACAGACCGTATAAGTCTGCCCAGCACTAGCCCCGCCTCCCAACCATCAGCCCAGGCATAGACCGTATATGTCTGCCCAGCACTAGCCCCGCCTCCCAACCACCAGCCCCGGCACAGACTGTATAAGTCTGCCCAGCACTAGCCCCGCCTCCCAACCACCAGCTCTGCCACCCATTCTAGGCTAAGCTCCTGAGGATCTCTTCCTTCTGCACAGGATTCCTTTATGTTTATCCCACGCATGTTTGAATTCCGTTACTGTTTTCATCTCCACCACCTTCCAAGCATCCACCACCGTGAAAAAATACTTCCTGACATTCTTCTTGAGTCTGCCCCCCTTCATTCTCATTTCATGTCCTCTCGTTCTACCGCCTTCGCACCTCCGGAAAAGGTTCGTTTGCGGATTTATACCTTTCAAATATTTGAACGTCTGTATCATATCACCCCTGTTTCTCCTTTCCTCCAGGGTATACATGTTCAGGTCAGCAAGTCTCTCCTCATACGTCTTGTAACGCAAATTCTCCGAGGACAAGCAGGCTGCTTGTTCTCACTGATGGGTGACGTCCACGGCAGCCCCCTCCAATCGGAAACTTCACTAGCAAAGGCCTTTGCTAGTCCTCGTGCGCCGATGCGCACCGCGCATGCGCGGCCATCTTCCCGCCCAAACCAGCTCGTGTTCATCAGTCTTCTTTTGTCTGCGCTTGGGACGGTCGTGTTGTGCCGCCGTTTCGTGCCCCTCAAGTTGACCTCACGCGTCTTTGCGATTTTCGCTAAAAAAAAAAAAAAAAACGAGACCGATTCGGTCTTTACCCTTTTCCCGTGTTTCCAGCTTTTTCCCCGCGTAAGTTTCCTTTCGCTTTCGGGACCGGCCTATTTGGCCTCGGTTCGGGTTTTTTCTCCCTTCTTTTTGGTGCCTTTCGTCATCATCGCGAATTTTGATTTTGCCGGCGTGATTTTTCCGCCCATGTCATCGAAGTCTTCCAGAGGCTTCAAGAAGTGCACCCAGTGCGCCCGGGTAATCTCGCTCACTGATAGGCACGCTTCGTGTCTTCAGTGTCTGGGGGCTGGGCACCGCCCGCAGGCCTGCAGTCTTTGTGCTCTTTTGAAAAAGAGGACTCAGGTAGCGAGATTGGCCCAATGGAACGCGTTGTTCTCGGGCTCTTCGATGACAACAGCACGGGCATCGAGTGCATTGACGTCGACAGCATCAAAGTCTTCGACATCGGCATCGACTACATCGAGGCCTCTACCTCCGGCATCGTCGGTACCGAGACATCGAAAGGCTGCGTTGACGTCGGTTTTACCGGGACCTCCGCTACTGCTGATGTCGTCGGACGGTGGTGCTTCGTCTGGAGTGCAGGTGAGGGCTGTCCATTCCCCTGCTGGTGGCGGTGAGCCTTCGGGTGGGTCTCCCCCTGCCCTGAGGGCTCCTGCGGTACAGCCCCCCCGAGATCGACCTTCTTCGGCCTCGGCCCCGAGGAAGCGACGGTTGGATTCTACGTCCTCCTCGTCGGTACCGGGAAGCTCCGGTGACATGCTTCGCTTGAAGAAGTCAAAGAAGCATCATCACCGGTCTCCTTCCCGTCTCAGTACCGAGAGCTCTGGGTCGCCGAGGCAGTCGCCACCCAGTAGGCATCGGCATCGGGAGGACCGCTCACCCTCTGTTCAGGAGGTGTCGATGCGCTCCCCCTTGGACAGCCTGGAACCGCCTCCACGCCCGGAACAGACTCTGACATAGACGCCTGCATCAGCTTCTCAGTCTTTCTCCACAGCCGCTCTGCACGAGAGTCTCTGGGCCGTTCTTCCAGAGATTCTGGGAGAGCTGTTGCGCCCTTCCCCTCCGGTACCGGGGGTGCTTGCGCCTCCGGTACCGTCGAGTGAGGCGACGGCTGGCCCCTTGCCCGAGGTGAGGTCTCCGGTATCAGTACCGCTTGCGGTACTGGCTACGGCGGCCTCCCAGGCAGACTCCCCGACGACGTCGGCGGAGGGAGCTTCGCCGATGCTGGCGAGGGAGTCCACCTCTCGATGCTCCTACCGTGGCCATGTTTCCACGGAGTCGAGTCGGGCATGGCTTCAGACACAGGTTTGTGAACTTGTGTCTGATACCGATGGTGAGGCCTCGTGGGAGGAGGAGGAGGACATCAGATATTTCTCTGATGAGGAGTCTGATGGCCTTCCTTCTGACCCCACTCCCTCCCCTGAAAGGCAGCTTTCTCCTCCCGAGAGTCTGTCTTTCGCGGCCTTTGTCCGGGAGATGTCTACGGCCATCCCCTTCCCGGTGGTTGTGGAGGATGAGCCCAGGGCTGAAATGTTTGAGCTCTTGGACTATCCTTCTCCACCTAAGGAAGCGTCCATAGTACCCATGCATCATGTTCTAAAAAAGACATTGCTGGCGAACTGGACCAAGCCATTAACTAATCCCCACATTCCCAAGAAGATCAAATCCCAGTATCGGATCCATGGGACCCAGAGCTGATGCGCACTCAGTTGCCTCACGACTCTGGTGTGGTGGATCTGGCCCTAAAGAAGGCTAAGAGTTCTAGAGAGCATGCTTCAGCGCCCCCGGGCAAAGACTCCAGAACCTTAGACTCCTTTGGGAGGAAGGCCTACCATTCCTCTATGCTCGTGGCCAAGATTCAGTCCTACCAGCTCTACACGAGCATCCATATACGGAACAATGTGCGACAGTTGGCGTGCTTGGTGGACAAGCTCCCTCCTGAGCAAGCCAAGCCGTTTCAGGAGGTGGTCAGGCAGCTGAAGGCGTGCAGAAAATTCCTGGCCAGAGGGGTATATGATACCTTTGATGTTGCGTCCAGGGCCGCTACTCAAGGTGTGGTGATGCGCAGACTCTCATGGCTGCGTGCCTCCGACCTGGAGAATAGGATCCAGCAGCGGATTGCGGACTCCCCTTGCCGAAAGGACAACATTTTTGGAGAAAAAGTCGAACAGGTGGTAGAACAGCTCCACCAGCGGGATAACGCTTTCGACAAATTCTCCCGCCGGCAGCCTTCAGCATCTACCTCCTCAGGTAGACGTTTTTATGGGGGAAGGAGGGCTGTTCCCTACTCTTCTGGTAAGCGTAGGTACAATCCTCCCTCTCGCCAGCCTGCGGCCCAGGCTAAGCCCCAGCGCGCTCGCTCTCGTCAGCAGCGTGCACCTCAGCAAGGCCCTACGGCTCCCCAGCAAAAGCAGGGGACGAGCTTTTGACTGGCTCCAGCAGAGCATAGCCGAAATCAATGTATCCGTGCTGGGCAATCTGCCGGTCGGGGAGAGGTTGAAAGTTTTTCACCAAAAGTGGCCTCTTATAACCTCCGACCGTTGGGTTCTTCAAATAGTCCGGCAAGGATACACCCTCAATTTGGCCTCGAAGCCTCCAAATTGCCCACCGGGAGCTCAGTCTTACAGCTTCCAGCACAAGCAGGTACTTGCAGAGGAACTCTCCGCCCTTCTCAGCGCCAATGCGGTCGAGCCCGTGCCATCCGGGCAAGAAGGGCTGGGATTCTATTCCAGGTACTTCCTTGTGGAAAAGAAAACAGGGGGAATGTGTCTCATCCTAGACCTAAGGGCCCTGAACAAATATCTGGTCAAGGAATAGTTCAGGATGCTTTCCCTGGGCACCCTTCTTCCCATGATTCAGGAAAACGATTGGCTATGCTCTCTGGACTTGAAGGACGCCTACACACACATCCCGATATTGCCAGCTCACAGGCAGTATCTGCAATTTCAGCTGGGCACACGTCACTTCCAGTACTGTGTGCTACCCTTTGGGCTCGCCTCTGCGCCCAGGGTGTTCACGAAGTGCCTGGCTGTAGTAGCAGCAGCACTTCGCAGGCTGGGAGTGCACATGTTCCCTTATCTCAACGATTGGCTGGTGAAGAACACATCCGAAGCAGGAGCTCTACAGTCCATGCAGATGACTATTCGACTCCTGGAGCTACTGGGGTTTGTGATAAATTATCCAAAGTCCCATCTTCTCCCAGTACAGAGACTCGAATTCATAGGAGCTCTGCTGGATTCTCGGACGGCTCGTGCCTATCTTCCGGAGACAAGGGCCAACAATCTGTTGTCCCTCGTCTCCCGGGTACGAGCGTCCCAGCAGATCACAGCTCGGCAGATGTTGAGATTGCTTGGCCACATGGCCTCTACAGTTCATGTGACTCCCATGGCTCGTCTTCACATGCGATCTGCTCAATGGACCCTAGCTTCCCAGTGGTTTCAGGCTGCTGGGGATCTAGAGGATGTGATCCACCTGTCAACGAGTTTTCTCAAATCCCTGTATTGGTGGACGATTTGGTCCAATTTGACTCTGGGACGCCCTTTCCAAATTCCTCAGCCACAAAAAGTGCTGACTACGAATGCGTCTCTCCTGGGGTGGGGAGCTCATGTCGATGGGCTTCACAACCAGGGAAGCTGGTCCCTCCAGGAACGCGATCTGCAGATCAATCTCCTGGAGTTACGAGCGGTCTGGAACGCTCTGAAGGCTTTCAGAGATCGGCTGTCCCACCAAATTATCCAAATTCAGACAGACAACCAGGTTGCCATGTATTACATCAACAAGCAGGGGGGCACCGGATCTCGCCCCCTGTGTCAGGAAGCCATCAGCATGTGGCTGTGGGCACACCGTTACGGCATGTTGCTCCAAGCCACATATCTGGCAGGCGTAAACAACAGTCTGGCCGACAGGTTGAGCAGGATTATGCAACCTCACAAGTGGTCGCTCAACTCCAGAGTAGTGCGCCAGATCTTCCAGGTGTGGGGCACCCCCTTGGTAGATCTCTTTGCATCTCGAGCCAAACACAAGGTCCCTCAGTTCTGTTCCAGACTTCAGGCCCACGGCAGACTGGCATCGGATGCCTTCCTCCTGGATTGGGGGAATGGCCTGCTGTATGCCCCTTACACCAGATTTCATCATAATAGAGTAGTCCTCCGCACTCACCCTAAGTTCTTGCCGAAGGTAGTGTCGGAGTTCCATCTGAACCAGTCAATTGTCTTGCCAACATTCTTTCCCCGTCCTCATTCCTGCCCTGCTGAACGTCAGCTGCACACATTGGACTGCAAAAGAGCATTGGCCTTCTATCTGGAGCGGACACAGCCCAACAGACAGTCCGCCCAATTGTTTGTTTCTTTTGATCCCAACAGGAGGGGAGTGGCTGTGGGGAAACGCACCATTTCAAATTGGCTAGCAGATTGCATTTCCTTCACTTATGCCCAGGCTGGGCTGGCTCTTGAGGGTCATGTCACGGCTCACAATGTTAGAGCCATGGCAGCGTCAGTGGCCCACTTGAAGTCAGCCACTATTGAAGAGATCTGCAAAGCTGCGACGTGGTCATCTGTCCACACATTCACATCTCATTACTGCCTGCAGCAGGATACCCGACGCGACAGTCGGTTCAGGCAGTCAGTGCTTCAGAATCTGTTCGGGGTTTATAATCCAACTCCACCCCCCATAGGCCCATGTTTATTCTGTTCCAGGCTACACTCTCAGTTAGTTGGATAAGTTGTTAGGTCAATCTCAGTTATGTCCTCGCCGTTGCGAGGCCCAATTGACCATGTTTCTTGTTTTGAGTGAGCCTGGGGGCTAGGGATACCCCATCAGTGAGAACAAGCAGCCTGCTTGTCCTCGGAGAAAGCGAATGCTACATACCTGTAGAAGGTATTCTCCGAGGACAGCAGGCTGATTGTTCTCATAAACCCTCCCGCCTCTCCTTTGGAGTTGTGTCTTCCCTTGTTTTTGTCTTACTACATACGGGACTGACGAACATGAGCCGGTTCGGGCGGGAAGACGGCCGCGCATGCGCGGTGCGCATGGGCGCGCGAGGACTAGCAAAGGCCTTTGCTAGTGAAGTTTCCGATTGGAGGGGGCTGTCGTGGACGTCACTCATCAGTGAGAACAATCAGCTTGCTGTCCTCGGAGAATACCTTCTACAGGTATGTAGCATTCGCTTCCCATACCATCCTCGTAGCTTATTGCGATATAGTTAAAATCGATATTGAAAGAAAAAGAAAAAGAAAAAATGAGGAGGTTTTTAAGACTGATGAAGAAGATCACCCGGCATCCATATTGGTAATTACACCCGGACATCTGAAGTCTTTTTTTCCATTTAGTGTATGTATATATATATATATATATATGTGTAAGAGGGGGCGATACTTGCATAGTTCAGCATATTGGAGTAAGCACTACTCCAGAAAGATCCATGTGCACATTTTTTAGTCTGCAACTCAAAAGGGGCTGTTGTCATGGGAGGGCCATGGGCGAGTCAGGGGTGTTCACTAAAGATGCATACAGTATTATACAATTTGGGGATCTGCACCCAAGTTATGTGCCAAGATTTACACCAGGTTTCAGTTGGCATAAATCCTCACCCCCAAAGTTTGGTGTGGAATTTGACTCTATGTACCGTTTATAGAATAGCACTCCAGGCAGATTTTTCTCAACGCTCAAATATGGGCATCATTTACTGAATCTAGATCACAACGTATAGAATAATATCGGTTGTGTGCGTTGCATGGCATACTTTGGCCTCTCCGCTTGCACCAGGCCATTGACCTAGCGTAAGTGATCACAAGTAACTTTTGGCACACCAATGCACATTTACTCTAGTATTCTATAACATCTTAGGTACACCTAAGAACCACTGTAAGAATTACCACTATCATGCCTAATTGAGAGGCAAAATTAGAGGATTACCTCCCCAGTTTGAACATTTCCCTAGCAATGTTCAAACTGGGATAAAAGCATATTTACCTCTTATGGAATTATATTCCCCTTTACGTTCCACTGTTAGTCAATGCTCCCCTTGTTCAACCTTTTTTTTTTTTTCGCTTTATCTGTATCTTCATAATTTGTACTTCCTCCTGATTTTTTGTAAGCCACATTGTGTGGGAAAATGGGGAAATAAATGAACCAGAAATAAATAAATAATCCTCTTCAAATAAATTTACACCAACTTTTTTTTTTTTAGTTCAATCAGTTTTTTTATTGATTTTATAACATATTGTAAATTTAGTACCAATGACAATAACAGTTAACAGAAAGGTCAATGTACTCTGACTATATATATATACATATATGTATATTCGTATGAAGTATTCATGCATATCAGATGTTATAGTATTAATGCCAATGTTTGAAAAGTACCTGTACATTAATTACTTAGCTGGATGAATATTTAATCACCGGAGACCAAATTTTATTATATGCCATAAAGGAACCACATTTCTCTGCTGCTACTTTTTCGTATTTAGCTGTTAGACATACTGAGTTCCACCACATTTCGTAGGTTAACTTTGTAAAATTTTTCCAGTTTTGACATATCAGTTTTATACCCACTTGGATCAATATACGTAGTAGTTTAATTATATGTGGTGATAATATATTGTTAATGCCGAAATCTCCTGCTATTATCGTTTTGTAAGTTAAAGAAATCTTTACATTTAGTAAAAGAGAAATTGTTTTCTCTATTTGAGACCAATATTCATCCAGTAATGGGCAATGATATATTAAATGGTCCAAGGTTCCTATATTGTTGCAGCAGGACCAGCAACGATTGGAAGCATCTTTTGATATCTTAGATAGTTTATATGGTGTCCACATAGCTCTATGTAATATATAAAATTGCGTAAGAGCTGATGATTTTGATGATTTATATAGAGATGACCAAATTTCTTCCCATTGATCTTCTGATAGTTGAGAGTTGATTTCTCTATTCCAAATGTTCTGCAAAGCCAATGGAGGGTGAGAAGAATGTTCTTGTAGGATTTTGTACCATATGGAGGCCGTTTTCTTTTTTGTATCCAGTTGATGACATAATGTTAAATAACTTGGTGCATCGTCCTTTAAAGTATTAATGTTAAAGCTAGAAGAAATACAATGTTTTAGTTGGATCCACTGGAAAAGGCAATGTTTATGCAGATTATATGTTTCTTGTAATTTAGAGAAGGGTATCAATTTATGTTTGTCCAAGAGTTGATGTAGATACCAAATTTTAGCTTCCATCCAATTGGGCCATACAATACACCTCCCATTGATTTTAAGATTTGGATTGTTCCAGAGAGGAATCATGGTGGTTGAGTGAATTGGTGCTTTTACACAAGAGTCCAGTGAATTGAAAGATATTTGAGATACAGAGATAATTGGATTAGTTTCTGATTTGTTTGTAATTGACCATGGTAGTAAGTATAGTGGGATATCTTTATATAGTTTTGCTTCCCATTTTAGCCATAAAGGTTCTGGTTGATCTTCTCTAGAGATAATCCATGAGGAGCTTTGTCTAAGTATAAAAGCTTTGTGGTAATCCTTAAAGTTTGGAAAATTAACTCCACCATGTTGTTTAGTAGACTTAAGATATTTTAAGGCTATTCGAGGTGGTTTATTAGACCATAAAAATTTAGATAGGATTTATTCTATATTTTTGTATGTGTTATCATTAAGCATAATTGGTAACATGCTCAATACATAATTTACCTTTGGAGTAATCATCATTTTTATGGTATCTAATCTACCCCACCAAGATAATTTGAGTGGTGACCATTTTTTAGACATATCATTAACACAATTCAGTAGATGTGTTGCATTGAGGTTAATTGTATCATTAACATTAGATCCAAACAATACACCTAAGTACTTCAAACTGGTGGGAGACCATTTGAATGGTGATTGTGTATATTGATATGATCTTGCTGACATATTCATAGGTAGCATTTCTGTTTTTGTAGGATTTAGTTTGTATCCAGAGATCAGTGAGTAGTTAAAGGTATAGAAATGGATAATTTATCAGCTAAACTTTCAGCATATGCTGATGACGTACTGTTATATACCACTCCTTCATCCATACCTTACATATTAGAAGTTATACACCAACTTTTTGATTCATTCAATATATCAACTTTTATCAATTTTTCTATCAGTTTTACTAAAAATGGGAGGAAAAGCCTCAACTGACTCTTTCATGGCTACAAAGCCAATCAGTTCTGGGAGTTCATATTGTCATCATTGGCTAAAAATAACCTCCCAAAAAATGATCATCTAAATAATCTAATCTAAAAGCCTACCTTTTTGACGCTGCTTTTAACTCCTAACCCTTGTTCCCTTGCTCAGAACCCTTATTTTATCATCCTCACTTTAATATTCCCTTATCTCTTGTTTGTCCTGTTTGTCTGTCCTAATTAGATTGTAAGCTCTGTCAAGCAGAGACTGTCTCTTCATGTTCAAGTGTACAGCGCTGCGTAAGTCTAGTAGCGCTATAGAAATGATAAGTAGTAGTAGCCATGAAGGAGTCAATTGAGGCTTTTCCTCCCATGTTTAGTAAAACTGATAGAAAAATTGATAAAAATTGATAAAACTTGATATATTGAATTAATCAAAAAGTTGGTGTAAATTTATTTGAAGAGGATTATTTCAAAGTTGCATAAAATGTAAGTTATCCTCAGTAGTACCTCTTACAGAACCCCATCTCTGTAACTTCTCCGGTACATCCTGTGCATCTGATGGTTTTTGGGTCGGTGTCATCTGTGACTTCTTACATTTGAGAACTGTAAGAAAAGGGGAGAATGAAATAACTTACATCTGCAGAAAATAAAGTTAGAGGTATATTATCAATGCAGGAAGAGGCAGGGAAATTAAGTATATGGAACACATCAGGTGAGCCTAAGCTAGAGCATACTTAAGAAGGAAGCTACCAATGTAGGCTACCAGATTATTTTGCACATGACCCTGCACTAAAATATCCCAACTTAACAGTAGCCCCGTTGATAACTTCCTCTCAATGTTTTACTTATCTGAGGGTTTTTACTTACCTGGTTACTTTGTTCACTTATCTCTGATGATCTTAGTTCAAAGCCATATTCAGCAAATTAGCTAGTCTGTGTAGGAAGATTCTTCACCACTTCGTTTATAGGTGGATGCTATCACTGCTCGGCAATCCTTGGAAGATCTCCCCATTGTCCAGGAAGCTGAAATGCTCTCAGTGACACCATCCACACACGCACACACTTGTTTCCAGAGTTTGAACTTTACTACCTTGGCCATTACCCTTGATAGGAGGTCAAGAAGCACCACAGGGGCATCTATCTGTTTCACCTTCTCTCCCGTATCGTATAACAGGCATTCAGTTTCAGTCTTGGACCTTGGTATGTGGACGATAGTACATTTCCTGTGACATCATGTCTGGTCTGGAGATGGACACCTCTGTACACCTTAGAAGGGAGTCACCATCCACTACTACCTTCATTTCCTAGTGGTCACTGATTCTTCAGCCTTGAGGCTTTTTTGAGCTCTGGTTCCTTCTTTTTCTGGAATGTTTTGGGGATTTTTTTTAAACCTCTTCTACTTCCAGAGCTACATACCAGTTTTTCAGTTCTATGGAAGAAGGAGTCAGGTGTCAGTTCTGAAGGTTCTGATGATCTGTGTCATCTCTTTGCATGGAGAGAAGACACCCAATGAAGCAGCCTCAAAAAGGCCCATTTTCAGGTTACTCTGGTAGTATATTCAGATAGGAAGTGGTGGATTTTGGAGAGGTTAAATGGATTGTTACTTTTTGGACGTGTAGAAATGTTAAGTAGTAGATGTGAGTAATGAATGAAATGGGGGCATTAAAAAAACAAAACCCTGAGGTTGTAAACTATGGAGGCTGGGAGGCTAGTTATATTATTCACAGTGGTAGAGATGAAGGGAACTAAGTTTGGGCAAAAAATAATAAATTCTGTTTTGGCCATATTGAGTTTTAGACAAGAATAGAACATCCAGGCACCAATTCAGACAGGTTGACACATGGACAAAGTAACAATTAGAACACAAGAAAATGTATTATTCTTACAAAGGTCCACTGGGATTACTGTGTAGGCATGGGGGAGGGGGTGGAATATAAAATAATGGTGCATTATACTTATAGAAAATCCCCAATGATACTACACTGACATGTGTGTTTATAAAACAGGAAGATTTCATATTAGATACCCAAGGTTACTGTTCGCCTTATTTTCTAAAGAGAAAGACGCCCATATTTCGACCCAAATCGGGAGCAGGGCATCTTTCTCCCGTGAGCGCCCAAATCGGTACAATCGAAAGCCGATTTTGAGCGTCTTCAACTGCAATCTATCGCGGAAATGGCCAGAGTTGACGGGGGCGTGTCAGAGGCGTGGTGAAGGTGGGACTGGGGCGTGTTTTTCGGCCGAGGAGAGATGGGCGTCCTCGGCGGATAATCGTAAAAAGAAAGGCATTTTTAGCGCAAATTTGGGTCATTTTTTTACCCTTTTTTTCATGAACAAGTCCCAAAAAAGTGCCCTAAATGACCAGATGACCACTGGCGGGAATCAGGGATGACCACCCCTGACTCCCCCAGTGGTCACTAACCCCCTTCCACCCAAAATAAACTTTAAAAACTTTTTTTCCAGCCTGTATGCCAGCCTCAAATGTCATACCCAGCTCCATCACAGCAGTATGCAGGTCCCTGGAGCAGTTGTTAGTGGGTGCAGTGGACTTCAGCCAGGTGGACCCAGGGCCACCCCCCCCCCTACCTGTTACACTTGTCGTGGTAAATGGGAGCCCTCCAGACTGCCCCCAAAACCCACTGTACCCACATCTAGGTGCCCCCCTTCAGCCATAAGTGCTATGGTAATGGTGTAGAGTTGTGGAGACTGGGATTTGGGGGGCTCAGCACCCAAGGGAAGGGAGCTATGGACTTCAGAGGTAGTTGACTTTTTTTTTAATTGTTACAAGTGCCCCCTAGGGTGCCCGGTTGGTGTCTTGGCATGTGAGGGGGACCAGTGCACTACGAATCCTGGCCCCTCCCACGACCCAATGCCTTGGATTGGTTCGTTTTTGAGCTGGGCACCTTCAGTTTCCATTATCGCTGAAAAACAATACCACCCAGCTCAAATCCGCACAAATCCGATGCATTTGGCTGGCACAAACCGTATTATTGGAAAACAGATGGACGCCCATTTTTTTCCAAAATACGGTTTGCCCCGCCCCTTCACGTACCCGTTCTCGGAGATAGACGCCCATGGAGATGGGCGTTCGCGTTTGATTATGCCCCTCCACGTGAGTCATCTATAATCATAATACTTACACAGAACTCCCAGGGTTATTGACACAGCCAGTAGGAGAAGACAGAGGACCAGCTGGAAGACTGCGGCATAGAACCAGAGCGGAGATGCACTGCATTGTGCTAAAGAGATTACAGAGAGAGGAGAATTAAGCCTAATGTTCATCATTTACTAAGCCACAATGCTGTAAATTCTCAAAATTTTGATGAAATCTAGGTGGCAGATGATGCGCGCAAGGCATGAATTAAATAACGGCAGTTATGTTATAAGTCCTCATTTAAGCACCTAGCTGTAAGCATGAGCACTTATGACAGCTCAATGGCTGATGCAGCAGGTCTACGCAGTTAGATGTGTAAATGATATTCTATATCCATCCCATCCATGCCACTCCCAGGGTCCACACTCCCTCTCAAGTTGCACTGTCTGGAATTTCATCACCAATCTTAGAGAATAGCGACTAAGGGCAGTTATGTGCATACCCAGGGATTCTAAATATCGTGCGGAAATTGAAGCATATTCCATAAAAATGCACATAACTTAATTGGTTAACAAGCTAATCAATGCTGATAATTGCATGTTAACAACCAATGATCAGCACTAATTGGCATTAATTAGAATTTATGCACATTACTTGCTAAGCGTATTCTGAAATGTGACGCACATAGTTGAAAAGTAGGTGTGACCATGGGCATGGAATGGGCAGGTTGTGAGCATTTCTAAAATCTATGCAAGTTTTTATAGTAATGTGAAGGGGCATAATTGAATGGGGGCGCCCATCTCTAGGGACAGCCCCGTAAAGAAGCGTGCCCGACCATATTATCGAAACAAGATGGGTGGCCATCTTTCGTTTCAATAATACGGTCGGGGTTGGCCAAATCTCAACATTTGGGCCGCCCTTAGAGATGGTCGACATTGGTTTTCGCCGAGAATGGAAACTAAGGGCGGCAATCTCAAAACTGGGCAAATCCAAGCCATTTGGTCATGGGAGGAGCCAACATTTGTAGTGCACTGGTCCCCCTCACATGCCAGAACACCAACCGGGCACCCTAGGGGGCACTGCAGTGGACGTCAGAAATTGCTCCCGGGTGCATAGCTCCCTTACTTTATGTGCTGAGCCCCCCCAAAACCCACTCCCCACAACTGTACAACACTACCATAGCCCTTAAAGGGTAACGGGGGGGGGGCACAATGGGTTTCGGGTGGGTTTTGGAGGGCTCCCATTTACCACCACAAGTGTAACAGGTGGGGGGATGGGCCTGGGTCCGCCTGCCTGAAGTGCACTGCAGTACTCACTAAAAACTGTTCCAGGGACCTGCATAGTGCTGTGATGGAGTTGGGTATGACATTTGAGGCTGGCATAGAGGCTGCCACAAAAATGTTTTTTAATTTTTATGGGGGGGTGGGAGGGGGTTGGTAACCACTGGGGGAGTAAGGGGAGGTGATCCCCGATTCCCTACGGTTGTCATGTGGTCAGTTCGGGCACATTTTCAAGGCTTGGTCATGAACAAAAAGGGAGCAAGTAAAGTCGGCCAAATGCTCGTCAGGGCTGCCCTTCTTTTTTCCATTATCGGGTGAGGTGGCCATCTCTTAACCACGCCCCATCCCGCCTTCGGTATACTGCCGACACACCCCCTTGAAATTTGGCTATCCCTGCGACGGAAAGCAGTTGAAGCCGCCCAAAATCGGCTTTCGATTATGCCGATTTGGGCACCGTTAGGAGAAGGCCACCCATTTCCCGATTTGTGTTGGAAGGTGTCCATTCTTCTCCTTCGAAAATAAGCTGGATAGTAACATAGTAGATGTGGGTATACATGAAGGAATGTGCCACAGAGTGAACGTTGCTAGTTAAGCGATTCATCCAGTCTGCCCAACAAGATAAACTCATATGTGCTACTTTATGTGTATACCTGACCTTGATTTTTATCTGCCATTTTCAGGGCACAGACCCTAGAAGTCTGCCCAGCACTAGCCCCGCCTTCCAACCACTAGCTCCGCCTCCCACCAACTGCTCTGCCACCCAATTTCTGCTAAGCTTCTGGAGGAATAAACAGAGTCTGTGCACAATTTATGCATCAGGATTTACACCAGGTTTTTCTTGGCTAATTTGCCACAACTAAATTTAGTCATGTGGAACGGCACTCGGCGTATTCTATAAACCGCACAGAAATTTTTGTCTCATCTATAAACTACACCTAAATTAAGATGTACTGTACAAAGTATGCTTAAGCGAATTTCATTTCGGCGCCAAATATTTAGGCCATAATGACCAACTGGTGCCAATGAGCTCCTAGAATTGTAGATGGGGCAGAACATAAATGTTTTTAATAAATAAAATTAAGGCCAATTATAACAATACAATGCAATAAATTTATATTCAGCTATGTACCCACGAAGAATCAATGCAGAGGCCGTCACTAGGAAAAGTACAATGATCACACAAATATATTATTAACCCAAAGTATACCATATCAGTAATTTAGTCAAAAGACTAGATGAAATATATAGAAAACAGACGAGTGTTTAACAATTTGTGAAATTTAGAATAAGAAGACACCACTCTCAACTCCAAGGGAAGGGAATTCCAGCATTGAACTGAACAATATACAAAACTGAAGCTATTAGAAAATTTATAGTGCGGGAGTGGCCTAGTGGTTAGAGCACCAGTCTTGATATCCACAGGTAGACAGTTCAAATCCCACTACTGCTTGGTGTGATCTTGGCCAAGTCACTTACAGATTGTGAACCCTGATAGGTAAATGCCCAGTGTACCTGAATGTAACTCACTTTGAGCTACTACAGTGGCATAGCTACATGGGGGCCTGGGCCCCGCCCCCGAATTTCCTCCAGGCCCCTGGGTTTGCTGGCAGGGGTCCCCAACCCCAGCCAGCTGAAGCCTTCTCCAGTGCCAGTCTCAGGTGCCACCACGTTGCCTGCCCTGCTCTCTCTTCCCCCTCACGTCCTGCACAGTCTTTTTAGTGAAATTGAGCATGCAGGATGTGAGGAGGAAGAGAGAGCAGGGCAGGCAACGTGGTGGCGCCTGAGACCGGCGCTGGAGAAGGCTTCAGTTGGCGGGGGTTGGGGACCCCCTCCAGCCAAGGTACTTTGCTGCAGCAGTGGGTGGGGAGCGGCAAGGTGGCGAGAGGGTGGAGGCAGACTAAAATTTGCCCCCTACCTTGGGCTCTGGCCCCCTGACTACACCCCTGAGCTATTACTGAAAAAGATATGAGCAAAACCTAAATAAATAATTTCTTCAGGCTCTTAGATTTTGAGTGTATTTTTTTGCACACATACACAGGGGGGCAAAATTACCCAGGCCTGGACCTACAAGGGGAGCCCGGCACTAGGGTTTCTCTCTCTGGGGTGATCGTCTCCTGAAAGGAGCAGGAGAGAAAAAAACTCCGTTGCCGGGGCACCTTGGAGGCCGGGGAGGAGCAGACACAGCTGATGTTCCCACTGTGAATAGTTCAACTAAATAATCTGGAATGAAGCCATAAAACAGTTTGTGAACACAGAGCTTAAATTTAATTGGCTTTATTGAATTAAGTTACACATGCAACTGACCTTATTCCATAACTTGTATGTCCAAAAATAAATATAACACACTGTGAAGAAACAGTGTGTTTTAAGCATGTAAAATGTGTTGGATATTTTCTTTCATTATGTTCTGAAGTGTACTTCTCCTGTTTGGCCAGCAGATGGTGCATGTTTATGTTTAAAGCTGTTACAGACCTCTTTCTTTATTTGGCACACAGATAATAATAGGAAGTGGCTGTAGTGATGTAACCAGTTTTTATTTGAAACTTGACTGTTCTGGGCTCTGTTTGGCCTGGGGTTTTCAAAAATTACCCAGCATATGCTGGCTGTTGCTTCAGTCTTAGCCAGGAAGAAAGAGAGACAGATCTCTTGGCTGAGGCTCAGTGAATTATGGCATGGGATTTGATATACCACCTTTCTGTGGTTTTTTTTTTTTTTTTGCAACTACATTCAAAGCAGTTTTCAAAACCGAGCATGTGCGGCCTCAGGGGAAAAGCAGCTGGTTGGCAGGCAAGGTGGCAGAGTGAAGAGCAGCTCTGGAGGAAGACCTCTTTTGCTGCTGCGGCCTAGGAGGAACCCCCACCAGCCAAACCAGAGGCCCCTGGCTTGAAGTCCAGCTGTGTGTGCTCCTCCCCGGCCTCCAAAGGGCCCCGGCACCAGAGTTTTTTTCTCTCCTGCTCCTTTCATGACACGATCACCCAAGTCCCGTCAGAAGCAGGAGAGAGAGAGAAACCCCAGCACCGGGCTCCCCTTGGAGGTCCACGCCCGTGTAAATTTGCCCCTCTGTGTATGTAAACAAAAAAATACACTCAAAATCTAAGAGCCTGAAGAAAGGGAATTGCTTTCTCTACATGAAAAACATATTAACCCAAAACTATATATGATGGCATACTTACAAAATTTGTGATGGTTAGTCTTAGTGACAACACTTCCTCTCGATATAAACATGAAGGAATGTGCCGCAGAGTGAACGTTGCTAGTTAAGCGGCTACCTGAGAAAGGTCAAGGGTCAGTTAAAAACGCGGCACGCTCGTAAAAATGGATCCTTCAAAACACTAAAGACAAAAATAGAGACAGCATAACATCTTCTTTAGGAACCCCTAAACTTTGGACTGCGTCGCTAAAAAAGAAATCCACCCAAAAAAAAACCCAAAACGCTAACAAAAGCACAATCTTATGCGTGAAGACATTTTTCACTACATTCTGGTCTCCTTGGCCATCTCCACTGTTCTTCTGTTGTATCTTAAGGTGTGGTGTTTTGTTCCTCTTTTTTTGGTTTTGTTCCCCTTCGGGAGGTGCCTGAGGTCTATATAGTTTAATATGTTGAGTGAGCCTGGAATTTTCCGTGGTCTCTCTCTTAGTCAAGACAAAGTCCCTGGAGCTACAGCAGAGGGATTATGGCTCAGAGTCACTGTGAGGGACTCCTGATTGCAATCTTGAATAGATGCTAGAAAGCAATAAATATTCCTCATTTTAATCTCTGTGTTAGAATCCATTTGTCCATTTATTGGTTAAAAGTCGAGTCTCAGAAGGGATCATCCAGAACATGAAGTGTCTGTTCCAAAGAGTCTTTCTTCAGTTAAATATAGCAGTCAGTTCTTCAAAACCCAAACTTCAAGGAGAGACAGTGTTGAAGAGAAGATCTGTGATGTGGTGCATCAAATGATTTAGAACTTGAGGGCTGGGTGGGGGCTGACAGAAAACTCCAACTGACGCTTTAAACTGGTCTGCCACTTGCACTTCATTTGTATTAATATCAAAATGCACAGTATTTATCATCTGTCTGTGACTCTGTCTCCTAGGATCAATTCAATAAAAGGTTTAGACCTTAGAATAACACACTTGGCAGTGACTGTCCTAGGTACAAATAAGTACCTGTATATACCATGTAAACCACTTTGAATATAGTTGCAAAAACCACAGAAAGATGGTATATCAAGTCTCATTAACAAGATTCCATGCACAATCTCAAAGAGTAGCAACATTCCATGTAGAACCCCAAACATTCCAGAATCCCAAGGGGTGGCGGAGTAGCCTAGTGGTTAGTGCATTGGGGTTCAATTCCCACTGCAGCTCCTTGTGACTCTGGGCAAGTCACTTAACCCTTCGTTGTCCCAGGTTCAAATAAGTACCTGTATATACCATGTAAACCGCTTTGAATGTAATTGCAAAAACCACAGAAAGATGGTATATCAAGTCTCATTAACAAGATTCCATGCACAATCTCAAAGAATAGAATGTTGCTAGTGGAGGAGTATTAGCCCAGTGGTTAGTGCAGCAGACTTTGATCCTGGGGAACTGGGTTTGATTCCTGCTACAGCTACTTGTGACTCTGGGCATTTCCCCAGCTAAAACAAGTACCTGTATATAATATGTAAACTGCTTCTGACTGTAACCACAGAAAGGCAGTATATCAAAATTCCATGCACAATCTCAAAGAGTAGCAACATTCCATGTAGAACCCCAAAGATTCCAGAATCGCAAGGGGTGGAGGAGTAGCCTAATGGTTAGTGCATTGGGGTTCAATTTCCAATGCTGCTCCTTGTGATTCTGGCCAAGTCGCTGCGTACGCTTTTTAGTGCTATATAAATGCTAATTAGTAGTAGTCACTTAACCCTTCATTGTCCCAGGTTCAAATAAGTACCTATATATACTATGTAAACCACTTTGAATGTAGTTGCACACGTAAAGGTGGTATGTCTCATTAACAAGATTCCATGAACAATCTCAAAGTGTAGCAACATTCCATGTAGAACCCCAAAGAATAGCAAGATTCCAGAATCCCAAGGGGTGGAGGAGTAGCCTAATAGCTAGTGCATTGGGGTTCAATTCCCAATGCAGCTGCTTGTGACTCTGGCCAAGTCACTTAACCTTTAATTGTCCTAGGTACAAATAAGTACCTGTATATACTATGTAAATCGCTTTGAATGTAGTTGCAAAAACCAGACAAAGGCGGTATGTCTCATTAACAAGGTTCCATGAACAATCTCAAATTGCAGCAACATTCCATATAGAACCCCAAAGAATAGCAAGAGTCTAGAATCCTAACGGAACAGTAGCCTAGTGGTTAATACAGCAGACTTTAATGCTGGGGAACTGGGTTCAATTCCCACTACAGCTCCTTATGACTTTGGGCAAGTCACCTAATCCTCCATTGCTCCAGGTACAAAAAGATTGTGAGCCCTCAAGAGACAGAGAAAGTACCTGCATATAACGTGGACAAGCACTGACTACATCTAGAAATGATTAGTAGTAATAGTTTTCCTCTGGAGCCCTACAGGGTATATAATGCCCCCCCTAGTTCCCACTTATGCCCCCAACTTACATAAGAGGTTGCAACAGGGGTTTCACAAAACTTGTGCCAAACGTGCAGACTGAAGGCTTTGAGGACCTCATGGGAAATGTGCCAATAAGCCTTTTGGTTATGGAATGTCCCTCAAAGCTATCTAAGTTTTAGGAGGAGAATTACAAAGTATCAGCAGTTCAAGTGCCACTTTCTGCTTGCTGAACACAGACAGACCAGCACAAAAGACAGTGGACGGAGCAGTTGCCAGGATGCTGAAGAGCAGAATCCATGTTGCAGGTGGGGGGGGGGGGGGGGGGGGAGATTGTGCCTAAATCTCAGAAAGTAGAGTGTACTGGCAAGTAGGAGGACGTTTCCCAACTGATTGGCTGACTTCCTCATTTAAGAAGCTACTGAGATGGAAGTTTAGAACATTAAAGAAAAACTATAATACACAACATTTTTTTAAGTAAAAGGGAAACCAATCATCCAACAAATAAAATTGCAAACCAAAACATTTCTATCCCTTCTATCTCACTACATTACCCATGGAAGGGTATTTAAAAAAAAAAACATCCCTGGGCACACCTATCCCTTCTATCTCACTGTATCACGCACTACAGGGAATAAAGCCCTATAGCCTCACTGAGCCACCTCACCAACCCACTCAATTATGAACGCCCACCTTCTACAACTACCCTAATCACTCCCTTCCTTCTCCTTTCTTCCCTTACTTAATCGCTACACATTACTAATTGTACCTGATATCCTGAAATGGCAATGTTAACATTGAGCCTGCAAATAGGTGGGAAAATGTGGGATACAAATGCAATAAAATAAAAAATAAAAAAATAAAGTCCTTCTCCTGACATTTCTATCCTTTCTTTCTCATTGTATCTCATGCTGCAGAGCATAAAGTAGAAACAGGCAGGTCTAAGGATTCCGTCCTTTTGTAGTTTTCTCATACTTCAGAAAATGTTTTCTTCTGATACATAGAATATATTTAATTCTTTGTTAGTTAACAGGAAATGAAAGTTCTCTCGTTTATTTCATTTTTTTCACTCAGCATTTATTAGGCTTCCATTTATCCAAGGATATGAAAGTGGTTTACAATATCCATAAATGACTTGAGAGATAAAACAGTATCACGACTCAGAATGAGTGAATAGCACTCAAAACACAAAGAGTTAAAAACTATTTACCACTATACACAAGTAACTGAGAAGAATAAAGGAGAGAATATTTCCACTTTCAATTAAAAATTAACCACTGAGATATTTTTTTAAATTAGGTAACAGAAATGACTTTCAAATGCTTTACGCATTTCCAGTGGATTTGTTAAGGCTAAATGCCTCTGAAATATTTTAAGAATGAACTTTCTGCTTACCTTTCTGCTCCCTTCTGGTCCTTGGAGATTCAGGGTTGATCTGCTGCTCCTCAGAAGCCTTTTGTACTCTTATAGCAGTGTAGGTGACCTGACCATCCCCCTGCAACCCTGAAGAACCTTCCAGGGAATTACAAAGAGTTTAGAATCATGAGTTGCTCCTGGGAGTCAGAAATCCAACATCCCGGCACATTTACCTGACCAGCGAGATTGGGACGGTTTGGGTCTCTTTTTCTTTCCCATCCTAAGATCAGAATAAGTCACTGTCTCAGCCATCATGAACGCCTCTCACTGTGACTAGCTCTCTTGGGGAGATAATGAACAGTGCAAGCGCACAGGAAGTTTGAGATATTTTAAAGTGAGAAAAAAGGAGCATAAAGCACTGGGTCCGGAAGGCTAACAAAGTGAAACACTCATAATCTTGAGTTTGTAGAACAGCTTTTTGTGCACTCAGGTAGGATCTTACAAATTGCATGGTGACTAACCCATGCACCTAGGAAGCAGGCTTTTGCTGTTTCAAAATGCAAGAATAGACATCCCCAGGGTTGCAGAATGGGTGAAGTAAATGGCATATGTACTTATTTTTATTGGTGCAAACAGATTCATAAGAACATAAGAGCAGCCATACCAGGTCAGACCAATGGTCCATCTAGCCCAGTATCCTGTTTTCCAAACAGTGGCCAAGCCAGGTCACAAGTACCTGGCAGAAACCCTAAATCATGGGCACATTCCCTGTAGAACCTCAAAGAATAGCAAGATTCTGGAATCCTAAAGAGTGACAAGATTCCATGCAGAATCTCAAAGAGTAGCAATATTCCACACTACAAATCCCAGGGCAAGCAGTTAACAAGGAGGCATATTTTCAAAGCACTTAGCCTTCCAAAGTTCCATAGTAACATAGAGGGGCATAATCGAACGTCACCGGCGATCTAGTTTGGCGGCGGCTCTACAGCTGTCCGGAACCGTATTATCGAAAAAGATGGCCGGCCATTTTTTTTTCGATAATACGGTTTAACCCGGCCAAATGCCAGAGTTCGCCAGGTTTGAGATGGCCGGTTTTGTTTTTCACCGATAATGGAAAAAAATGCCGGCGATCTCAAACCCGGCGACATCCAAGGCATTTGGTCATGGGAGGAGCCAGCATTTGTAGTGCACTGGTCCCCCTCACATGCCAGGACACCAACTGGACACCCTAGGGGTCAGTGTGGTGGACTTCAGAAAAAGCTCCCACATGCATAGCTCCCTTACTTTGGGTGCTGAGCCCCCCAACCTCCCCCCCCAAAACCCACTACCCACAAATGCACAACACTACTGTAGCTCTTAGAGGTGAAGGGGGCAACTACATGTGGGTACAGTGGGTTTTGGAGGGCTCCCATTACCAGCACAAGTGTTACAGGTAGGGGGACGATGGGCATGGGTGCGCCTGCCTTAAGTGCACTGCGGTACCCACTAACAATGCTCCAGGGACCTGCATACACGCAGGCCTCTAGGACTTGTTGCTGCTGTATAACCTTGGCACACCAGTTGACACCTGAAGACTAATTGCTTTGAAAAAGTCCTTTATTTGAATAAGCACCTTTACTCACAGTTAACTGCAGATCAGAGGTTGTGCCCCACTGGCAAAGAGTCTCCCTGGAACTGAGATGAGCAGTAGGTCAGAGCTGGCAGAATGGTGTACAATGCCCTCTTTCAGCAACATTCAAGGTAATAACTAAGTTCTCTAATGTGGGTAACACATGAAAAGGATCTAAAACTGGCTTACAAAAATGGCCACTACCTCATGGACTACCGGAAACAAAACTGGACACACTCTGACCCAGTTAGCAGGGGCAAAAGCACCATGGAAGTACAGCCCACTACCCTACACCCACCACAATGCATTGCTGATGTGACTCTGCAGTGCACCTAACAGAAAAGGTGTCACACTCACCCGAGAACCACATCACAACCAGGGAACGGCTGTCAGAGGATAGAACACATTCTGCTATCATGGAGGTGGGTACGGCATTTGAGGCTGGCATAGAGGCTGGCAAAATATGTTTTATTTTTATTCTTTTAGTGTGGGAGGGGGTTGGTGACCACTGAGGGAGTATGGGGAGGCCATCCCCGATTCCTTCCGGTGGTCATCTGGTCAGTTGGGGCACCTTTTTGAGGCTTTGCTACGCCACCGACACGCCCTCTTGAACTTTCGCCGGCGAGGCGAAGGGGAAAGCGGCTATGCTGTCAAAAAAGCCGCTTTCGATTATACCGATTTGACCGCTTTTGAGAGATCGCCGGCCATCTTCGGATTTATGTCGGGAAATGGCCGGCGATCACTTTCGAAAATGAGCTGAATAGTAACACAGAGGGGCATAATCAAACGGGGGCGCCCATCTATAAGGACGGCTATCTCTAATGACGGCCCCGTCAAGCGGCGTACCCGACTGTATTATCGAAACAAAATGGCCGGCTATCTTTCGTTTCGATAATACGGTCGGGGCCGGCCAAATCTCAACATTTGGGCCGCCCTTAGAGATCGCCGGTGTTAGAGATGGCCGCCATTGGTTTTCGCCAATAATGGAAACTAATGGCAGCCATCTCAAACTCGGCCAAATCCAAGCCATTTGGTCGTGGGAGGAGCCAGCATTTGTAGTGCACTGGTCCCCCTCACATGCCAGGACACCAACCGGGCACACTAGGGGGCACTGCAGTGGACTTCACAAATTGATCCCAGGTGCATAGCTCCCTTACCTTGGGTGCTGAGCCCCCCCAAATCCCCCCAAGACCCACTACCCACAACTGTACAACAATACCATAGCCTTAAAGGGTAACAGAGGGCACCTAGATGTGGGTACAGTGGGTTTCGGGTGGGTTTTGGAGGGCTCCCATTTACCACCACAAGTGTAACAGGTAGGGAGGGGGGTTGGGCCTGGGTCCGCCTGCCTGAAGTGCACTGTAGTACCCACTAAAAACTGCTCCAGGGACCTGCATAGTGCTGTGATGGAGCTGGGTATGAATTTGAGGCTGGCATAGAGGCTGGCAAAAAGATGTTTTTTTTGGGTGGGAGGGGATGGATGACCACTGGGGGAGTAAGGGGAGGTGATCCCCGATTCCCTCCGGTGGTCATCTGGTCAGTTGGGGCACTTTTTTGAGGCTTGGTCCTAAAAATGAATGGAGCAAGTAAAGCTGGCCAGGTTCTCATCAGAGCTGGCCTTCTTCAGGCTAAAGAGTTGGTGTTCCTGAAATACAGAAAAACTCAAGAAGAGGAACACGAGGAGGAATACCAGATGAAACTGAAAGAAGCCAAGAGAGAGATATGTCTGGCGAAAGCGCAAGCGGAAGAACAAATGGCTAGAAATGTAAGGAGGGGTGACAAAAATTTCTTCAGGTATATTAGTGAAAGAAGAATGACTAAAAAGGGAATTGTGAGACTAAAAGATCCTGCGAACCACTATGTAGATAATGATGAAGAAAAAGCAAATTTGCTAAATAGAGATTTTTGTTCTGTTCTCACAGAAGAAAATCCTGGAGAAGGACCGCGATGGACTGGCAAAAGTACATTTGAGAATGGAGTGGATATAGCATTGTTCACGGAAGAGAGTGTGTATGAACAACTTGAAAATCTAAAGGTGGACAAAGCCATGGGACCGGATGGGATCCACCCCAGGATATTGAGGGAGCTCAGAGAGGTTCTGATGGGTCCTCTTAAAGATTTGTTTAATAAATCCTTGGAGACGGGAGAGGTTCCGAGGGATTGGAGAACAGCGGATGTGGTCCCTCTTCACAAAAGTGGTGATAGGGAAGAAGCTGGAAACTACAGGCCGGTAAGCCTCACTTCGGTTATTGGAAAAGTAATGGAAGCGATGCTGAAGGAAAGGGTAGTGAATTTCCTGGAAGCCAATAAGTTGCAAGATCCGAGACAATATGGTTTTACCACAGGTAAATCGTGCCAAAAGAATCTCATTGAATTCTTTGATTGGGTGACCAGAGAATTGAATCATGGACGTGCTATAGACGTCATCTACTTAGATTTCAGCAAAGCTTTTGACACAGTTCCCCACAGGAGGCTCTTAAATAAACTGGATGGACTAAAGATAGGACCCGGAGTGGTGAACTGGATTAGGAACTGGTTGACGGAAAGACGCCAGAGGGTGGTGTTTAATGGAGTTTGCTCAGATGAGGGAAAGGTGAGTAGTGGAGTGCCTCAGGGATCGGTGCTGGGGCCGATTCTGTTCAATATAATTTTTGAGTGACATTGCCGAAGGGTTAGAAGGTAAAGTTTGCCTATTTGCGGATGATACTAAGATTTGTAACAGAGTGGACACCCAGGAGGGAGTGGAAAACATGAAAAAGGATCTGCGGAAGCTAGAAGAATGGTCTAAGGTTTGGCAATTAAAATTCAATATGAAAAAATGCAAAGTGATGCACTTAGGGAGTAGAAATCCACGAGAGATGTATGTGTTAGGCGGTGAGAGTCTGATATGTACGGACGGGGAGAGGGATCTTGGGGTGATAGTATCTGAGGATCTGAAGGCGACGAAACAGTGTGACAATGTGGTGGCCGTAGCTAGAAGGTTGCTAGGCTGTATAGAGAGAGGTTTGACCAGCCGAAGAAAGGAGGTGTTGATGCCCCTGTACAAGTTGTTAGTGAGGCCCCACCTGGAGTATTGTGTTCAGTTTTGGAGGCCGTATCTTGCTAAGGATGTAAAAAGAATCGAAGCGGTGCAAAGAAAAGTTACGAGAATGGTATGGAATTTGCACTACAAGACGTATGAGGAGAGACTTGCTGACCTGAACATGTATACCCTGGAGGAAAGGAGAAACAGGGTGATATGATACAGACGTTCAAATATTTGAAAGGTATTAATCCGCAAACGAACCTTTTCCGAAGATACGAAGGCGGTAGAACGAGAGGACATGAAATGAGATTGAAGGGGTGCAGACTCAAGAAAAATGTCAGGAAGTATTTTTTCACGGAGAGAGTGGTGGATGCTTGAATGCCCTCCCACGGGAGGTGGTGGAGATGAAAACGGTAACTGAATTCAAACATGCATTGGATAAACATAAAGGAATCCTGTTTATAAGGAATGGATCCTCAGAAGCTTAGCCAAGATTGGGTGGTGGAGCCGGTGGTGGGAGGCAGGGCTGGTGGTTGGGAGGCGGGTCTAGTGCTGGGCAGACTTCTACAGTCTGTGCCCTGAAAATGACAGATACAAATCAAGGTAAGGTATACACAAAAAGTAGCACATATGAGTTTATCTTGTTGGGCAGACTGGATGGACCATGCAGGTCTTTTTCTGCCGTCATCTACTATGTTACTATGTTCTTTTTTCCATTATCGGCCGAAGCCGGCCATCTCTTAACCACGCCCCCGTCCCGCCTTCGGTACCCTGCCGACACGCCCCCTTGAACTTTGGCCGGCCCTGCAACGGAAAGCAGTTGAAGCCGGCCAAAATCGGCTTTCAATTATACCGATTTGGCTGGGTTTAGGAGATGGCCGGCCATCTCCCGATTTGTGTCAGAAGATGGCCGGCCTTCTCCTTCGAAAATAAGCAGGATAGTGTTTTTGTTCTTATTCACCATTTCTTTCCTAACAATTCCTATCACCATGCTTGCTTTTTTGGCTGCCGCTGCACATTGGTTCCTGACCCCCAAGGTGGATCCTAGCATAAGGTCAACCTTGGTGGTCACTTTTAATCCTCTACAGTTTATTTATTTATTTGGATTTTGCTCACACCTTTTCAGTAGGTAACGCAAGATGAGTTCAGGTACACTGGGTATTTCCCTGGTTGAAATTGTTCAAATTGTTTCTTCCATGCCTTTTACAATGAGCAGCTAAAATGTGAAATGTCTTCTGCAAGTTCTTTTTATCTTTGTTTAATTTCCTTGTCTTCTTCTCAAAACCTAACAGGTTGCCTCTGATGCTCTGGTTGACTATACAGTAGGTCTCCTCACTGCCTCTTCTTCCCCCCCCCCCCCCCCACCCTCCCCTCCAGCTCTCTGAAGCAAGATTCTCCCTTCCACATAGTTTCCCATGATTCCTTGCAGCATAGGCGCCCCGTATAAGAGGCTTGTGGAGGCTAAGCCTCCCCTGCTCAACCGTGACCTTCCCCTGCGCCCTCCTTCCCTCCTGACTCAGCTCCCCGACCGGCAGCGCCCTCCCAGCTCAGCTCCCCCACCGGCAGCACAGCTTCCCCCCCCCCCCCCCGCCCCGTGCACACGCGTGTTTTACTTTCCGTTTCAACGACGTCAATGAGGAAGAAGGAAGTGTTATGACTCTGCCCCGGTATCATGCTCTCATTCATCTCGCCCCCTAGTGGTCAGACCTGGTGGTCGCAACGGACTGTTTGTTGATGGTTTTCCCGGTTCCAGAAGTCATGCTGGTCCGGTCCGGATTTTCTAGCCTGCCAGTTGGTCTCGAGACTTTTTGGAACTAAGCTGTTTCCGTACCTGGTGAACTCCCTGGCTGTTGGCCTTTATTAACCACCTGGAAATGTTTCCAGTTTGCCTTGCAACAGAGGTCCTCAGAGGTGTGTCTTCTGCGGTTGTTTGTTGCTGTGCTTTTTGCTACTTTCAGTTTCTGCCTTT
The DNA here is from genome assembly GCF_901765095.1 of Microcaecilia unicolor. NCBI lineage: Eukaryota > Metazoa > Chordata > Amphibia > Gymnophiona > Siphonopidae > Microcaecilia > Microcaecilia unicolor. Next base: position 783,792 of record NC_044032.1, on the reverse strand, counting down.
GAACCTAGTGCCTGGACCTGGACTTTGACTTTGCTTGCCGCCTGCCTTTGAACCTTTGCCTGGACCTGGACTCTGACTTTGCTTGCCGCCTGCCTTTGAACCTTTGCCTGGACCTGGACTCTGACTTTGCTTGCCGCCTGCCTTTGAACCTTTGCCTGGACCTGGACTCTGACTTTGCTTGCCGCCTGCCTTGGAACCTGTGCCTGGAGCTGTACCTTGACTTTATTTACCTGGCCCCGGTTCTGCTGGGTTTGTGGAATATCTTCCTGTTCTCTGCTGTGGCTTCTGTTCCGGTGGGTGTTCCTCCTGCCGCTGCCGTCCTCACCAGTAGCCCAAGGGCTCGCTATCCAGTGTTTCATGTGAAGCGTGACAGGAAGGCACTCCGGGCTCACCTCTGGCTTCTCCCTTCACTCTTCACACAGTGTCCCGCCCATAGGCACCCGGTAAAAGAGGCTTGGGGAGGCTATGCCTTCCCAGCCACAGCAGGATGGATCAGCTATTTCTATAGAAATGCTAAATAGTATTAGTAGTAGAGCTTTAGAAATGTTAAGTAGTAGTAGTAGTAGTAGTTCTCCTGCAAGTCCTGCTGCTCTGGGATAGCAGCAGCTGCAGTGAAAGCCGTCTCTAGCCTTGTGTATAACCAGTTGTAATTTGATTATCTTACTGCTGGGAGAGCAGAGCAGAGCAGGGGGGGTTGGCTGGAGGTGTCCTGGGTTGCCAGGGAGATATTTAACTAGGATCATGAATTCCTGGCTGCACATGAGCAATTCATACCAAACAGACTTGCACTGACCCCTGAAATTTTAAAAGTGCTAAAAATAAGTTTTAAAAGTATTTGCATTAAATCTAACTGCAGAATTTAGGTGCTAGGAAGTGGGATTGGTATGCTATGTACTCAAATTTGCTCAAGCCATATGCAAATTAGTCCGTTTTTGGGAGGTTCTCATTTGCATATTTATGGGTAAAAATTGTTGGAAATATTTACAGCCTTAATGTTAGGGCATGGCTCTGATCAAAAATGTGAACTTTGATCCAAAAACGAAGGGTTTAGCTAGTGTTTTTGATTAAAAATTCCCATTAGAGTGTCTGTATGTTAATCTGCATTCAAATAGAGCTCTCTGATTGGATGAGCAGCTCCTGTTAGAAAATCTGCCCGGGAACAGAGAGGAGAGGACAGAATCAATGGTTGGGTGGGTGTGGATGGCTGGAGGGGGGGGGGGGGCAGGGGAGCGAGGACAAGAAATGATGAAGAAAGGCAGAAACTAAAGAAATAAATGGAAAGGAAGCCCTGGAAATGGAGTTAAGAGGACAGATAGCAGCAGAATCGGATACTGGGCCAGCATGATCAGAAAAACAAAGTCACCAGACAACCAGAGGCGTAGCTAGGTTTTAAGGTCAGGGGGAGCAGACTTTTGTAAAATAGGTGCCAGCAATGATCACACAACTAAACTAGCAGAAGTCAAATTGGAAACCACAGGAAACAGTATGAGTATGTGTCTACTTCCCTGGTAGTGGAGAAACGCATTGCACAATAGAAAAATTGATATTATTTTTGTTATGGTTAGTTAGCTGATAGTCATCTAAGAATGCTGCTTGCTAACACAATGTTATGAATTGCCCAAACATTTTTCACTGAATTCTTCCTGAACTATGAAGCAAAGTATTTGCAGTCATTTACCATTCACACTCTTAACCTAGAGTATCCTCACCCCACATTGGCTCTTTAGCACTTAGCTGCACTTCATACTCTGTCAACCAGGAGTGCTCGTGCTGCTAGTGTTGTCATGATCATGACTGAAGAGTGCAGTGCTGGTGCCACTGGCACTGGCCCTTCCTCTGTGTGGTTCAGGAGAACCAACACTCTGTACTCTACCGAGGAACAGCTGTACCTGTAATACAAAGCCTACAAAAGTCACCCAAAATCTATATAATCTACTTGACCATAACACCACTGATTTACAGAAGTAACACAACAAAGACCTTATCTAGAAAACTGCAACACAGGAAATACTACAGTAGGAACTAGAACATCAATATGCCCATTAGAAAACTGGAACAAGTTGAATTCTTACAGATGCTTAAACAGAAACTAGGTGCAAACAGAGTACCTGGCCTCAGTCACAAACACTGAACTCCCTTGCCAGGTACAGAATAAATTACCACAAAGTTAAAATATGAATATGTAGACTAAACTTAAAACCCAAGAAGCCACACTGCAACACTAGAGAAAGAGAAATCAAAACAGCACTCTGCAAAATATAAAGAAAGCAGTGTAAACTTACTGTAAAACTGACATTTTCCATTCAGTGAATTAAAAATAAATTTTTAGTTCTACCTTTGTTGTTTGGTCATTTTGTTTTCTTTTTCCCGTCATGTTTGTCTCAGTCTCCAGTTTCTGGCTTTTCTTAACTTTCTTCACATGATCTCCAGTTCATCTGCCACTTCTTCTCTCCCTTCCTGCCTTCTTCACTTTCTCTCCTCTGAACTGATCTTTTCCTTTCAGCTTTCCTTCATTTAGTTTTCTGCCTCTTAGACTTCATTCATTTTTACTACTTAGTCTTCAATCTTCCTTTTTATTTTTAACCACATCTGCCTACAGTTTTCATCTCCTCCAGCCCTCCCATTCTTCATCCTATTATTTCATAGGTTTTTTTTTTTTTTGCTAACTATCCCCATCACTGTCTCTTTCCTCTCTTCTGTACAGCACCCTTTTTCTATTTTCACTCCTCTGACCAGTATATTCTCTTTCGTTTTCTTTTACCCCCCCCCCCCCTCCGTCCAGGATGTCCTCTTTCCCTCACCTCCATCCAGCATCTCTCTCCCTGACACCCTACTCCCCCCTCATATGCAGCATTCCTCCTTTCCATGTCAGCATCTCCCCTATATCTCTACTCCTTCCATGTGCAGAACACCCCTTCTTGGTCCTCATCCCTGTGTAATGTCCAGTACCCACCTCTGTTTTTTCATTCCCCCTTGTCCAGCATCTCCCCCGTCTTCCTACTCACCTCATGTCTAGCATCCTCCAATATTCCCTCCCTCTTCCAAGCCAGCAATTGCCCTCGCTCAACCCCTTTAGAGGCCTATCCTCTTCCATCCAGCTGGATGGAGTGTTAGGGAGAGATGCTGGAGGGGGGGTGAGAGAAAACAAGAGAGAATATACTGGGTAGAGGAGTGAAAATAGAAAGAAGGTGCTGTACAGTAGGGAGGAAAGAGAAGGTGTTGGAAAAGGGGGGAGAGTTAGCAAAAAAAAAACGTGAAATAATAGGATGCCCCTCTCTCCCCTCCTTCCATCTAGTGTCTGCCCCTAACCCTCTTCCACCTAGTGTGTGCCTCCTCTACTTTTTCCATCCAGCCTGCAATCTTTCCCCTTCCATCCAATGTCTGCCCCCTTTCTCCCTTCTCTCTCCCTATTTTCCAGAGTCTGTCCCTTCTCTTCCACCTTCCTTTCGCCATCAGTCCTCTTTCTAACCCATCTCACTGACTCTTCCTTCTAGTATTTGTCCCCTCTATTCCTCCTTCCAACCAGCACCTGTACCTTCCCACTCTCCATTCAGTAACTGTCTCTTCCAGATCTTTCTCCTCCTCTTCTTTCTGACTCTTTCTCATCGAGCCCCTCTCTTCCTTCTTCCAACCAGCACGTGTCCCTTCCCTTTCTCACTCTGACCCTCCCATCCAGCTCCCTGCCGTCTTCCCCTTTCCTTCCAGCATACTACAAATTGGCTCCACCCTCTCTTCTGCCCGTCTCTGGTCACTTTTTACTTCCCGATGCGTTCTTCCTCCTGCGCCGGTGATTATCAGGCAGCCTGCCAGCGTCGGGGCTTCTGCTGCTTCTCCTCCTCAGGTGCACGTCCCACCTCTGCGCAAAACAGGAAGTTGCTTAGAGTAGGCGGGACGCGCGCCTGAGGAGGAGAAGCAACAGAAGCCCCGACGCTGGCAGGCTGACTGATAATCGCTGGCACAGGAGGGAGAACGCATCGGGAAGTAAAAGTGACCTCGCGAATGGGAGAGCGCCGGCAGAAGAAGAGGGAGCAGAAAAAAAATATTTATCGGTTGAGGTGCATAGGCGCCACTTTTTAAAACAGCTGTTTAGGGGAGCGACCGCTCCCCCTGCGCCCCACCTGGCTACGCTTCTGCAGACAACATAGGTAGAAAAGATAATTTTATTTTCATTATAGTGTTTGGAATATGTCCACTTTGAGAATCAGGTGCTCAACATTAAATGTTTATATTTATTTACTTATGTATGGCGTTTTATCCCACATTAAACATGAATTAGGATGTTTTGTGGCTCTACATGAGAATTGTGATATTATGATCCCTTGTTTCATATTGTTGACGGTCTGCATTTTCCATATGGGTGGTATATTGGTGTATTAGGTTCTGCCCAGTGTAATATTTATGGTACAGTAAGGTTCTGAGTGTGTTTTTGCACAAAGTTGTGCATAGTGTTTTGTAGTTATGATTGTGGTTAGTATATGCTTTGAGCAACCACTTTATTCTTTAACATATGATGCATATCTAATATCTAATTTTAATAAAAGGTATTAATTGTGACTTTTTATTTATTTATTTTTTCTGTGTGTTATCAGACAATTATGGATTTAAGCTCCACCCCTGGCCCCACCCCCTTTAGCCTCCCCAAACAGTTGGGCCACCGACCGCCTATGGTCCCGCCTTCTGCGATGATGCATTTCCTGATTTCACGAGGGCGGGACACTGTGTGAAGAGTGAAGGGAGAAGCCAGAGGCGAGCCCGGAATGCCTTCTTCTTTACTGATGGAAGAGAAGATGCCTGGAAAACAGCGGACATGGTGAAATGCAAAAAAGGAAGAGTGGAGAAGCGCATCTATTTCAGGCTTGAAGGTGAGAAAGGTGTCGAAGAATACTCCAAAAATTCTGCTCAGCCTGTAGGGAGTAAATTTGCACTCTGCTGGAGGAAGAGTGGTAGTTATGCCAGTCAGTCCCTTGGCGTTATGGGTTGATTTTCGGTTTAACCATTGGATATTAATCAAGTCTGTAGACGTCAGTGGGAAACAGAGTAGGTAAAATTCAAAGGCATTTCTGGCTTCACATTGGTTCTTCAGCATGATCTCCCCTGTCCTAGTCACCTTTTGATCCCTTCAAAATCTTGACTGGATAAAGTGCTTCTTTAAATTGCATGAGTTGACGAATACCCATTATTTGCCCCTTTTCCCATCCCACACACAAATCATCAAGACAATTAAGTTCTTCATCTGAAATATTTTTTTACTGATTTCTAATGGAAGTTATCTCACTTAAAATAATACAAAAGGAAAAAAATATTGCCAGTGAATGGAAACTGAATTTCAGACTAATTGTTTTGGGACTTCTACACGGTAAGGGAAGTGACATGAGGATGCTGGAGGAGAGAGAGAGAGAGAGAGAGAGAGAAAGTGGAAAAGTGCAGGGGAGAGCCAGAGAGAGATGGGGAGAGAAAGAGGAGCCATGGAAGAGAGCAGGGGAGAGCCAGGGACATGGAAAAGAGCAGGGGAGAGCCAGAAAGAAGATTCTGGATGGAAGAGGGGTACAGAGAGAGATGAGTGGAAAGATGGGGAGAGAAAGAGGGGACATGGGCAGGAGAGAGAGAGAAGCAGCTGGGGAGAAACTGGGGTAGACCCTAGCTGTCAGACGGAGAAATGCTGAATGAAAGGAGGGAGAAAGAGGGGAAATGCTGGAAGGAGGGGGCAGAAAGAGGGAAGACACTGGACGGAAGGGTAGGGAGGGAAAGAGGAAAGACACTGGAAGGATGGGGAGAGAGAGGACATGCCATTGCTGAATGGAAAAGTGTCAAGAGAGAGAACTGTCTAGAAGGAAGGGGAGATAGAGGGAGACAATGGATGGAAGGAGAGGGAGATAATGGACGGAAGGATTGGGAGACGGTAATGGGTAGAAGGATGGAGAGAGAAAGAAGGATAACACTGGATGGAAGGGTAGGAGAGAAAGAGGGAAGGTGCTGGACATGGATGGATGGAGGGGAGGGAAGACTGGAAGGAGATGCACATGGATAGAGGGGAGAGAAGAGAGGAGAAATCTGGACATGGATGGAGTGGAGGGCAGGGAAGAGAGGAGAAATAATGGACAAGGATGGAGGGAAGGAAAGACAAATGAAGGAGATACACACAGATGGAGTGGAAGGGAGAGAGAGAGGAGAAATGCTGGACATGGATGGAGAGAAGGGAAGACAGAGGAAGTACATACACATGGATGGAGGGGAGGGGAGTGAGGAGAAATGCTGGATATGGATGGAGGGAAAATTGCTGAATTTAAGGGCTGGATTGGAACACTTTGAGGGCAGATGTTGAAACCGGAGAAAGGATAGGGACAGGGCTACAGATGGTAGACAGGGCGCATAAGGACGCAGGAGGATGGTGGACATGGTGAGAGAAATAATATCAAATGGAAAGAAGACTCTGCATAAAACAGAAGACACTGGGACCAAAGCGAATAGAAAAACTAAATGATCAGACAACAAAGGTAGAAAAAAGTATTTTATTCAGAATTTATTTATTAACTGGAATATGTCAGCTTTTGGAAACGTGCATCTGTGATATTTTGCATGTAAGTTTCAATTTTTCTAGTATTGCTGCATGCTGAGTCTGACTTCTTGAGGTAACTTTCCAGTTCAGTATTTTGCCTTCATATCTGTTGTGTCATGTGTTTTTCATGTGTGATCAAGATGCAGTATTCTGGTAGCGTGTAGTATTTGCAGCCCTTTTGTTTTGTTTCACTAGGTTGTGTACTGGTGTTTTAGAGCCCGGTGTAATTATAGTGTTGCCTAGTGCTGTTATGGTTTGGTAAGGTTATGAGTGTGTTTTTGCACAAGTTTGTGTATAGTGTTTTGCAGTGGAGAGATTGTGTATTGGCCTTACTGAGGTGGCACCAAAACATCAGAAAGGGTTTTAGAGCCTAAATCATGACACACTACCTCTTGCAGGATCTACATATAGTCATTCATAAAAGGAGTTCATTGTGAACACTAGCCACCCTAAAAGGGTGTTTTGTGACTCTACATGAGTATTGTGATATTATGATCCCTTGTTTCATATTGTTGACGGTCTGCATTTTCCGTATGGGTGGTATATTGGTGTATTAGGTTCTGCCCAGTGTAATATTTTTGGTACAGTAAGGTTCTGAGTGTGTTTTTGCACAAAGTTGTGCATAGTGTTTTGAAGTTGAGTGATTGTGGTTAGTATATGCTTTGAGCAACCACTTTATTCTTTGACATATGATACATATCTAATATCTAAATTTAATAAAAGGTATTAATTGTGACTATTTTATTTTTATTTTTTTTCTGTGTGTTGTCAGACAATTATGGATATAAGCTCCGCCCCTGGCTCCACCCCTAACCCCACCCCCTTTAGTGTCCCCAAACAGTTGGGCCACCGACCGCCTATGCCTTGCAGCAAGTGGAAAGTAACCCAATCAATGTTGGCTTGTGCAGGGACTTCATGCAGGTGCCTGAAGGGTTTGTTTTCTTCTCAATCAAGCAGGCACTGGCTGTTTTATGGTTTGAATCAGTCAAGGAAATGAAAATATCATCCGATGGTGAGTAGTACTCAGTTCATTGTAAACTCTGAGAAGAAGTAATCTACAGTTAGGGGATCCTTTTACTAAGGCGCGTTCGTGTCTATGTGTATCCAACGCATGTCAAATTGGAACTTCCACCCGGCTACCTCGTGCCCTGGCCGGTAATTCCATTTTTGCCGTGTGTACAAAACACACGGTAGAAGTTTTCTACTCCGTGGCGCTTACCCGGTGGTAAACACCAATGTACACGCACTGACGCTTACTGCCCGTTTAGTGCATGAGACCTTACCACCAAGTCAATGAGTGGCGGTAAGGTCTCAGGCCAAAAATGGATGCGCACTGGTTTTAATTTTGCTGCACTTCCATTTTCAGCCACACAATAGAAACATAGAACATAGAAACATGACAGTAGGTAAAGGCCAAATGACCCATCCAGTCTGCCCATCCTCTGTAACCCCTAATTCTTCCTGTTCCTAAGCGATCCCACATGCTTATCCCATGCCTTTTTAAATTCTGGAACAGTCCTCGACTCCACCACCTCCACCGGGAGGCCATTCCACGCCTCCACCATCCTTTCTGTGAAATAATACTTCCTTAGGTTACTCCTAAGCCTATTCCCTCATTCCAGAGCTCTCCATTTGAAAAAGGCTCTCTTCCTGTACATAAATGCCCTTGAAATATTTAAACGTTTCTATCATGTCTCCTCTCTTCCAGCGTATACATGTTGAGGACAAGCCTGTCCCTATAATTTTTGCATTCAAGACCGCTTACTAATTTCGTAGCCACCCTCTGGACCGACTCCATCCTGTTTATATCTTTCCGTAGGTGCGGTCTCCAGAAATGCACGCAGTACTCCAAATGAGGCCTCACCAGAGACTTATACAATGGCACTATCACCTCCTTTTTCCTGCTGGTCATGCCTCTCTTTATGCACCCAAGCATCCTTCTGGCTTTGGTCGTCGCTTTTTCTACCTGTTTGAAAGCTTTAAGGTCGTCAGACACAATCACCCCCAAGTCCCGCTCTTCCTTTGCACACTGAAGCACTACACCCCCTATACTGTACTGTTCCCTCGGATTTTTGCGACCCAAGTGCATGACTCTGCATTTTTTGGGATTAAACCTTAGTTGCCAAATATCGGTCCATTCCTCTAGCTTCGCTAGGTCCTTCCTCATGTCATTCACACCCTCCAGGGTGTCCACTCTGTTGCAGAATTTAGTATAATATTACAAAGAGACAAACCTTACCAGACAGCCCTTCCACAATATCGCTCACAAAGATAGTGGAGTACCACAGGGATCGGTCCTGGGGCCGGCTCTTTTTAACATCTTTGTGAGCGATATTGTGGAAGGGCTGTCTGGTAAGGTTTGTCTCTTTGTAATCGGCCCTAGGACCGATCCCTGTGGTACTCCACTGACAACATCCTTTTCTTCAGAGCAAGCTCCATTTACCACCACCCTCTGTCTCCTACCATTCAACCAATTTTTAACCCAATCGTTGCTCTAAGTCCCATACTGAGGGCACTCAATTTATTTATCAGTCGCCTGTGTGGAACCGTGTCAAAGGCTTTGCTGAAAGCCAAGTATACCACATCCAGCGCCCCTCCCACATCCAACTGTTTGGTCACCCAGTCGAAGAAGAAGACAGATAGATTCGTCTGCCACGACCTGCCACTAGTGAAGCCATGCTGCCTCGGGTCTCGCATTCCATGTAGTTCAAGAAATGTCGCAATCCTGCTTTATAGAAGAGTTTCCATTAGCTTACTCACCACCGAGGTCAGACTGACAGGTCTGTAATTCGCAACCTCTTCCTTACTTCCACTCTTGTGCAAAGCAACCACCCTTTATCCAGGCGTGCTGAAAAATGGAGCTGCGCGCGTCCAAATCAGGTGCCTACACTAGTGCAGGTCATTTTTCAGAGCACCTTAGTAAAAGGGCTCCTAAGTGAAGTTCCTCACATGTGTATGTAAGTTTACAATGAAGTGTTTTACTAAAAATGTACTAGGGAATGTCTCACTCCCTGGATCTTCCCATCAATAGGAGACAGAACTAATCTTGCTGTTTGTGTGTAACCATTTGTAATTTTGTCTACGAGTCTAATGCTCTCGCTGTTTTTATTAGAACATTCAATACAAAGTACTCAAACACTTCAAAGAATATTTAATCCAATATTAATTATTTTTATACCTACTAAGCTTGTAAGAGATTTGCCATAGAAACTACACAAGTCATTTTAGAAGCCTTGTACGATATTCAAAATATAACTGTAAAAAGGGAAGTACTACTAATATGTTATTTTAATATGCAAACACTTGTTACTGTTGATTTTATAATGTGTCTCTAGAATTTCCTCAGGATGCACAAGCAGGGTTTAAAAAAGGTCTGGATGGCTTCCTAAAGGAAAAGTCCATAGACCATTATTAAATTGACTTGGGGAAAATCCACTGCTTATTTCTGGGATAAGCAGCATAAAATGTATTAGTACATAAGTAATGCCGCACTGGGAAAAGACCAAGGGTCCATCGAGCCCAGCATCCTGTCCATGACAGCGGCCAATCCAGGCCAAGGGCACCTGGCGAGCTTCCCAAACGTACAAACATTCTATACATGTTATTCCTGGAATTGTGGATTTTTCCCAAGTCCATTTAGTAGTGGTTTATGGACTTGTTCTTTAGGAAACCATCTAACCCCTTTTTAAACTCTGCTAAGCTAACCGCCTTCACCACATTTTCCGGCAACGAATTCCAGAGTTTAATTATGCATTGGGTGAAGAAAACTTTTCTCCGATTTGTTTTAAATTTACTACACTGTAGTTTCATCGCATGCCCCCTAGTCCTAGTATTTTTGGAAAGCGTGAACAGACGCTTCACATCCACCTGTTCCACTCCACTCATTATTTTATATACCTCTATCATGTCTCCCCTCAGCCGTCTCTTCTCCAAGCTGAATAGCCCTAGCCTCCTTAATCTTTCTTCATAGGGAAGTCGTCCCATCCCCGCTATCATTTTAGTCGCCCTTCGCTGCACCTTTTCCAATTCTACTATATCTTTCTTGAGATGCGGCTACCAGAATTGAACACAATACTCAAGGTGCGGTCGCATCATGGAACAATACAATGGCATTATAACATCCTCACACCTGTTTTCCATACCTTTCCTAATAATACCCAACATTCTATTCGCTTTCCTAGCCGCAGCAACACACTGAGCAGAAGGTTTCAGTGTATTATCGACGATGACACCCAGATCCCTTTCTTGGTTCGTAACTCCTAACGTGGAACCTTTCCGAGCACTCTACCAAAACCCTCATCCACACCCTTGTCACCTCTCGTTTAGACTACTGCAATCTGCTTCTTGCTGGCCTCCAACTTAGTCACCTCTCCCCTCTCCAGTCGGTTCAAAACTCTGCTGCCCGTCTCGTCTTCCGCCAGGGTCGCTTTACTCATACTACCCCTCTCCTCAAGACCCTTCACTGGCTCCCTATCCATTTTTGCATCCTGTTCAAACTTCTTCTACTAACCTATAAATGTACTCACTCTGCTGCTCCCCAGTATCTCTCCACACTCGTCCTTCCCTACACCCCTTCCCGTGCACTCCGCTCCATGGATAAATCCTTCTTATCTGTTCCCTTCTCCACTACTGCCAACTCCAGACTTCGCGCCTTCTGTCTCGCTGCACCCTACGCCTGGAATAAACTTCCTGAGCCCCTACGTCTTGCCCCATCCTTGGCCACCTTTAAATCTAGACTGAAAGCCCACCTCTTTAACATTGCTTTTGACTTGTAACCACTTGTAACCACTCGCCTCCACCTACCCTCCTCTCTTCCTTCCCATTCACATTAATTGATTTGATTTGCTTACTTTATTTATTTTTTGTCTATTAGATTGTAAGCTCTTTGAGCAGGGACTGTCTTTCTTCTATGTTTGTGCAGCGCTGCGTATGCCTTGTAGCGCTATAGAAATGGTAAATAGTAGTAGTAGTAGTAGTAGTAGTAGTATGACGTAGCTATAATTTGGGTTCTATTTTCCCACATGCATCACCTTTTGGGGATCTAGCCAGGTATTTGTGACCTGGATTGGCCACTGTGGGAAATAGGATGCTGGGCTTGATGGACCTTTGGTCTGACCCAATATGGCAATACTTATGTATTTATGTACTAAGGAGAAAAGGAAAATAAAAAGAGGTGGTATATGAACCAGGCTATCCAAAAATGGAACCAAATAAAATGTAATAAATATTAGGACAAAAAATGTTTAATAATTTTCAAGCTAAAAACAATAAAACAATTTCATGACTCTTGAAAATTATTAAACATTTTTTGTCCTAATATTTATTAAATTTTATTTGGTTCCATTTTTGGATAACCTGGTTCATATTCCCACCTCTTTTTATTTTAATTTTATGCTCCGTGGGATCTACTGAGTTCTCCATGCACGTGGATCCACTAAGGACAAAAGGAACATATTTTAAGTGGTCTAAAATATGTGTATATTTCCCATTTACAAAACAAGGGTGGAAGGGAGGAAAAATTCCAAAAGACACAGGCAATATAGAAGTAAGAGTTACTATTGATCATTATATCTTACCTGTTTTGTTTTGTGTTATGTAAATAATTCTACTGACCTAGCCACCTAATTTCTTACACAGTCATTTGTTAAATTAGACCATACCTCTTACTCTGTTTATGATTATACCTTTTGCAACGTAGTGTAAGCCACATTGAGCCTGCAAATAGGTGGGAAAATGTGGGGTACAAATGCAGCAAATAAATAAATAAATAAAATGTTTACTAGCCACAAATAATAATCCACAAGAAAATACAAAGGTAACCCAAGTGACCCGTCGCTGGCAGTCAACTCAGCAAGAAACAAATGAAAACATGTGCCAAAATAAACAGAAAGAGTATAATGACATATTAGGACATGTCAAGAATATTAAAGCACGGAAAAACTTAATTCCTTTCTAATTTGGATGAATAGCCGTGACCCTAATCTCAAATTCAAAATGCAATTTGATGTTAGCCAAATTCCGTTTTTGGATATCATGGTCAAGAAGGAAAGATATCAATTATCCACTACTCTGTACAGAAAGTCCAAAGATAAAAATTGTTATCTACACTTTTCCAGTTATCACAGTAGATCTTTGAAGGAAAACCTGCCATACATTCAATTCTTGAGACTACGGAGATTATATGCGACACAAGATGACTTCAATCAAAAATCTAAGGATCTAACCAAGAGATTCACAAGAAGAGGTTATCCCAGAAAATGTATTGCCGATGGATTTCAGAAAGCAAGTGCACAAGTCAGGGAAGACCTTTTGAAAACCAGTATAAAAGAAAAAAAGACACCCTGATCTGGTTTGCACATTTTGGGTTTCTTCCATAAGCCATTATGTCAAGGAGATTACAAAGAAACGTTGGCACATTGTACAATCACACTCTTGTTTTAGAAACATCACTCCAACTTTTGCTCTTTCAAGGATGGGACGACTTCCCTATGAAGAAAGGCTGAAACAGCTTGGGCTCTTCAGCTTGGAGAAAAGATGGCTGAGGGGAGATATGATAGAGGTCTATAAAATAATGAGTGGAGTGGAATGGGTAGACGAGAATTGTTTGTTTACTCTTTCCAAAAATACTACGACTAGGAGGCAAGCAATGAAGCTACAAAGTAGTAAATTTAAAATGAATCAGAGAAAATATTTCTTCACTCAACGTGTAATTAAACTCTGGAATTCGTTGCCAGAGAATGTGGTAAAAGCAGTTAGCTTAGTGGGGTTTAAAAAGTTTTGGATAGCTTCCTAAAAGAAAAGTCCATAAGCCATTATTAAAATGGACTTGGGAAAATCCACTGCTTATTTCTATGGTATGCAGCATAAAATGTATTGTACTGTTTTGGGATCTTGTCAGGTACTTGTGACTAGGATTGGCCACGGTTGGAAACAGGATACTGGGCTTGATGGACCTTTGCTCTATCCCAGTGTGGCAACACTTATGTACTTATGTAATTTCAGGAACTACCTTGTCCCTTCAACCTTGCCAGACTGTAACAAACCACACACTAATTATACAGGTCATACCAGGGTGTATCTGCTATAGGGCCACGGGGGCCAGGGCCCCCGTAGATTTGGCCCTGGACCCCCTACTGACGACCCTCACAACCCCCCTCCCGCCGCCAACCTGCCATCAACGTCCTTTGCTGGTGGGGGACCCCAACCTCCGCCAGCCGAAGTCGTCTTCCTTTGTTCGTTTTGGGTTTCTTTCTGAGTCTGACTCTGACGTCCTACACGTACACAACATGCAGGACGTCTGTACGTGCAGGACGTCAGAGTCAGACTCAGAAAGAAAAAACCCAAACGAAAGAAGATGATTTCGGCTGGCGGGGGTTGGGGTCCCCCGCCAGCAAAGGTGTGCGACAGCGGGCGGGGGGTCGAGAGGGTCATTGGCGGTCGAGAGAGTCATCGGGCGGGCAGGCCACAGATGTTGGAGGTGGTTCTGGCGGCGCCGGGGGGGTGGGGTTAAAATGTGCCCCCTCAACTCGGCTCTGGACCCCCCTACCGGCGAAGTCCAGATACGCCCCTGCGTCATACTCCATGCGGATCTTGCTCTGTCTGCAAACATTCATTCACACTTTCAATATTCATTCATCTATCCATAGGAAAAAGTTATAATTTATACTTCAATAGCAACTGTAAATCTGAAAATGTAGTGTACATTATTATCTGCCCATGTAAACAACTATACATAGACAAGACTAAAAGAATGTTAAGAACTAGAATTATCGAAATGAAATCAGAACATTGGTTAAATACACAACATAGTGTAGATGAAATTCAGTTTCTAGCTTTTTGTACTATTTGGAGAAGTTGGTGAGGAGGAGACATAGATACAGCTCTATTAAGAATAGAAGAAAGGATCATCTTTGAACTCAATACTGTACATCCAGCTGGACTAAATAAAGAAATTGAGATGGTGCACTTTCTTTGAAAGATATATTTTCATGTTACCTCCTTAAGTTTTTATCCATATTTTTATATTTGATTTATATTCTTGTTATTCTAACATTTGATGGTTATTACATCTGTATATATTATATGTTTTAATATTTGATGATGTTATTATATCTTTATATTATATGATTGTTTAATGGTTATTAAGACCAGGATTTATTTGTTTTAAATTATTATTTTTTAACCAAATGTTCACGCATTCTTATTGTTTTTTTTAATGATGTACTTATACAATGTAGTAGATATCTCCTGTGGATGATTATTTTCAGAAGGCGTTTGACAAAGTGCCGCACGAAAGACTCCTGAAGAAATTGCAGAGTCATGGAATCGGAGGTAGGGTATTATTATGGATTAAGAACTGGTTGAAAGATAGGAAGCAGAGAGTAGGATTGCGTAGCCAGTATTCTCAGTGGAGGAGGGTAGTTAGTGGGGTCCCGCAGGGGTCTGTGCTGGGTCCGTTGCTTTTTAATGTATTTATAAATGACCTAGAGATGGGAATAACTAGTGAGGTAATTAAATTCGCCGATGACACAAAATTATTCAGGGTCGTCAAGTCGCAGGAGGAATGTGAACGATTACAGGAGGACCTTGCGAGACTGGGAGAATGGGCGTGCAAGTGGCAGATGAAGTTCAATGTTGACAAGTGCAAAGTGATGCATGTGGGTAAGAGGAACCCGAATTATAGCTACGTCTTGCAAGGTTCCGCGTTAGGAGTTACGGATCAAGAAAGGGATCTGGGTGTCGTCGTCGATGATACGCTGAAACCTTCTGCTCAGTGTGCTGCTGCGGCTAGGAAAGCGAATAGAATGTTGGGTGTTATTAGGAAGGGTATGGAGTCCAGGTGTGCGGATGTTATAATGCCGTTGTATCGCTCCATGGTGCGACCGCACTGGAGTATTGTGTTCAGTACTGGTCTCCGTATCTCAAAAAAGATATAGTAGAATTGGAAAAGGTACAGCGAAGGGCGACGAAAATGATAGTGGGGATGGGACGACTTTCCTATGAAGAGAGGCTGAGAAGGCTAGGGCTTTTCAGCTTGGAGAAGAGACGGCTGAGGGGAGATATGATAGAAGTGTATAAAATAATGAGTGGAATGGATCGGGTGGATGTGAAGCGACTGTTCACGCTATCCAAAAATACTAGGACTAGAGGGCATGAGTTGAAGCTACAGTGTGGTAAATTTAAAACGAATCGGAGAAAATTTTTTTTCACCCAACGTGTAATTAGACTCTGGAATTCGTTGCCGGAGAACGTGGTACGGGCGGTTAGCTTGACGGAGTTTAAAAAGGGGTTAGATAGATTCCTAAAAGACAAGTCCATAGACCGCTATTAAATGGACTTGGAAAAATTCCGCATTTTTAGGTATAACTTGTCTGGAATGTTTTTACGTTTGGGGAGCGTGCCAGGTGCCCTTGACCTGGATTGGCCACTGTCGGTGACAGGATGCTGGGCTAGATGGACCTTTGGTCTTTCCCAGTATGGCACTACTTATGTACTTATGTATCTCATCTGAGTTCACGGATCTACTAGTCTCCACTTTTGTTTTTAATCAGTTCTATACCAGACTCACTCTGCATGATGTTGCTTGTTTGGTTTCATGAATATCCTGAGTGAACCAAGAAGCCTGTGAACCCTGAGTTTCCTCAGGAGCTAAGGGCAGTAGAACCTGCTTGTCACTGCCACTAGTGGAACATGTGAATATCAGCTGCAGTGTCTGATTTACAGCTATACTTTTGTAATGGAAGATTTTAAAGATTGTTTTCCAACTCTGCCTTGACCGACAGTGCACTCGGGGTCTGTATTTTTGATTAGAAGTAATTCTGTTTGTGTGAAATGTGGAAGAAGATAAGACACAGTTCTAATTAATCTGGTATATGAAGGGAGAGGTGGAGCCTGTTTCGAGTTCAGACTGGCCAACTGGACTGAGAAACATGTGACTACATTCCCACAGTATGGCTTGTTTACCTAAACAGAGAAATTCTCAAGCATTCTGTAATTTTCCTTAGCTGTGAACGTGAGTTCTAAGCTTAATAAAAAGAGGAATTTTAGTCATTAAAGCTGGGAGCTCAACTATGAGTAATGTACGTACAGCACAGAGAACCATATTTCCTGGTCAAAGAAACTCCTGACTTTCACTTTGAACAACACCCCCCCCCCCCCCCAGCTGATGATAAGAGCCTGGATGTAGAGATTAAGGACCAGTGATGTATGTATAGTGTATTATTGCTTCTTTTCCTGGTCTAGAAACTCCTAGCAGTGATATAATGATTTTTTTTAAACTATAGATAGGTATTGGCTTAATCATTGTCTATATATCTTAATCATTGTGTATCTTAGACAATAATGAACCTCTAATAAAAGTCTGATGGGGATGGGGAGAGGGATCTTGGGGTGATAGTATCTGAGGATCTGAAGGTGATGAAACAGTGTGACAAGGCGGTGGCCGTAGCTAGAAGGTTACTAGGCTGTATAGAGAGAGGTGTGACCAGCAGAAGAAAAGAGGTGTTGATGCCCCTGTACAAGTCATTGGTGAGGCCCCACCTGGAGTATTGTGTACAGTTTTGGAGGCCGTATCTTGCTAAGGATGTAAAAAGAATTGAAGCGGTGCAAAGAAAAGCTACGAGGATGGTATGGGATTTGCGTTACAAGATGTATGAGGAGAGACTTGCGGACCTGAACATGTATACCCTGGAGGAAAGGAGGAACAGGGGTGATATGATACAGACGTTCAAATATTTGAAAGGTATTAATCCGCAAACGAACCTTTTCCGGAGATGGGAAGGCGGTAGAACGAGAGGGCATGAAATGAGATTGAAGGGGGGCAGACTCAAGAAGAATGTCAGGAAGTATTTTTTCACGGAGAGGTTGGTGGATGCTTGGAATGCCCTCCCGCGGGAGGTGGTGGAGATGAAAACGGTAACGGAATTCAAACATGCGTGGGATAAACATAAAGGAATCCTGTGCAGAAGGAAGGGATCCTCAGGAGCTTAGCCTAGAATGGGTGGCAGAGCTGGTGGTTGGGAGGCGGGGCTAGTGCTGGGCAGACTTATACGGTCTGTGCCAGAGCTGGTGGTGGGAGGCGCGACTGCTAGTTGGGAGGCGAGGATAGTGCTGGGCAGACTTACACAGTCTGTGCCAGAGCTGGTGGTGGGAGGCGGGGATAGGGCTGGCCAGACTTATACGGTCTGTGCCTTGAAGAGGACAGTACAAATAAAAAAGTAGCACATATGAATTTATCTTCTTGGGCAGACTGGATGGACCGTGCAGGTCTTTTTCTGCCGTCATCTACTATATTACTATGTAATAAAAGTCTCATTTACCTAATATGAATCCAAGAGAATCCACAGTAATTACTGAGTAGTCTGTGTCAGTGAGGCAGGCTGTAAAACCAGGTCAGAACAACCTTCCTGGAAGCAGCTCTAGTAACCAGAAGGCCTGGGAGTTGGCCCTTCAGAGGTAGGCAGAGCTTGGAGCTGGTTACGTTAGCAGCATTTACTTGCCAATAGTGAGCCATTATTGTGGTCATTACACTCTCAGGACCAATTTCCAAACTGAATGTGCTTATATAAAGAGGAAAGGTCCCACTGAACTTTCTTTCTGAGAAGTTCCGAGAGTAGAGGACATTTCTCTGGTAAGTGAACACTATTTTGCTTTGTGCTTTGGGAACTTAAAGATTGGGGTTTAAAGGAGGAATTGTAGGTTAGTGATAGGCAAAATAAAAATATAAAAAGCAAATGTTATCAACTAATCTCCATAGTCTTTTCCACTTAGTTTTAAAAATGTTGTACCACAGCATTAACAGATAGAATCTAGCAGGCAGTGCAGGATCTAGTTTAGTCTTCCCGCCCACCCCTAGGACAACTCTTCATTTATAGTCAGTTATTGTAATAAGGGTAACAAGCAAGGAATGCTCTTACAGAGTTTTAAATACATTTCATTACCATCTAAGAAGGAAACACTAAATAAATCATACAATATACTATATAAAGTAAAAGACACTTTTATATTAGGCTAATATCCTTAATACTGTAGCAAGTTTTAAATTATTGAAAAACTCAAAAACACTAAGATGGAGTCAGCAGTCCAGCAGCGAGAGGGGTGCTATCCAGTCATTTGCATTGAGTGTCACATGTATGATTATCTCCCAGTTGGTGAGATGTCATATGTGTGTGCCTGATGCAAAGAGCTCCTAGCTCTTAGAGAACGTGTCCGTTCTCTTGAGGCTAGAGTAGCAGACTTGGTGGAGCTGAGGGAGACAGAGAGGTACATAGAGGAGACCTACAGGGATGTTGTAGATAAGTCCAACCTCCAGTCTGGTAGCCCCTGTGCTACCTTGGAGGAGGGAGGTCTTCTAGAAGGAGAACATCACCCTGGTGAAGTAATACTACTTGACATTTCTAAAGCGCTACTAGGGTTATGCAGCGCTGTACAATTTAACATAGAAGGACTGTCCCTGCTCAAAGGAGCTTACAATCTAAAGGGCAAATGTACAGTCAGTCAAATAGGGGCAGTCTAAATTTCCTGAAAGGTATAAAGGTTAGGTGCCGAAAGCAACATTGAAGAGGTGGGCTTTGAGCAAGGATTTGAAGATGGGTAGGGAGGGGGCTTGGCGTAAGGGCTCAGGAAGTTTATTCCAAGCATAGGGTGAGGCGAGGCAGAATGAGCGGAGCCTGGAGTTGGCGGTGGTGGAGAAGGGTACTGAGAGGAGGGAAGTAGGAAGTACTCCTGTAGCCAGGACCTGCCCACCAGGGGATGCACTATCCTCTCACACCGAGGATACGTCTCCAAATGCTGCCCGGGAGGGAAAGGTTAGGACAGCTGTTGTAGTTGGTGATTCGATCATTAGGCATATAGATAGCTGGGTGGCTGGTGGACATGAGGATCACCTGGTGACTTGCCTGCCTGGTTCGAAGGTGGCGGAGCTCACGTGTCACCTAGATAGGATTTTACATAGTGCAAATGAGTGGAGTTGAACGGGTAGATGTGAAGCGTCTGTTTACACTTTCCAAAAAGACTAGGACTAGGGGGCATGCGATGAAGCTACAATGTAGTAAATTTAAAAGTAATCGGAGAAAATATTTCTTCTCTCAACGTTTAATTAAACTCTGGAATTCGTTGCCAGAGAATGTAGTAAAGGCGATTTTCTTAGCACAGTTTAAAAAAGGTTTGGATGGCTTCCTGAAGGAAAAGTTCATAGACCATTATTAAATTGGACTTGGGGAAAATCCGTTGCTTATTTCTGGGATAAGCAGCATAAAATGTATTGAACTTTTTCGGGATCTTGCTAGGTATTTGTGACCTGGATTGGCCACTGTTGGAAACAGGATACTAGGCTTGATGGACCTTTGGTCTTTCCCAGTATGGCAATACTTATGTACTTGTATATTAATTTCATTTTATTGGCTATTCTCCACTGCATCCCTTAGAATTCCCCCTAGAAGATGTCAAAGGCATGAAACACCGGCAGAGAAGGGAAGCCAAGGAGGACTCCATCATTATTCTGCAACCACATTTGAATTAAACATTCTGTAGCAAAGAGGACACTTTATAATCATTGAACTTGTGTATTTCACAAAAATTGTCCTCATAGGGAATTTACACCTCCTCTGAAGGATGCGAAGACCTGCTCATTTGGATCTGGGATTTTAAGGGATGAATGATGTGGTGATGTTATTTATCCCTCTGGTCTGAAATACCATCTCAGAAAGCTGAACATTTTCCACCCAATATTCAGCCCACGGCAGTACATGACACTTGAGCCTCTCAGAGCCGCTCAAATAACCCTGGATATTCAATATCAGCTGAAAGAATCCCTCAGAGAGAGACAATTATTAGACAATCAGTTAAAGAGCCAATCTCTATTGTAAAAAGACTACGTTTGTAAAAAGAAACCACATCTGAAAAAGCTACCAACTTTTAAATTTGTAAGTTTAAAAAAAAAAAAAGTTTTGTGTAAGAGTCGAGAGAATTCAGTATAGGCTGAGGATTTCAGCCAGGCTTAAAATTCAGTGAGACTTGCCGCTAACTTGCGACTCACTTCATAGCTCTGTACATCATATCTGTACTCTCTATGTACCGGCTCTATTTTGGTGAACTAACCAAACCCTGTGTAACGTGAAAGTAGTTACCGACTACTTGTCCTTTAGAAAAATGCTGAAAGCTCATTTCTTTAAGCAAGCCTACTCTAATGTTCCAACCTAATCTTACCAACCTCCACTCCCAATTCTGTTCTGACTTAGATACCGACTTCATCATTGGTTTTACTTACCCCACCTCCCCATTCCCCCTCTACTCATCCCATCCTTCTCTTTTCCATCTCTCCTTTACTATATCCCTCCTTACGCCTTTTCTCCCAACCTATACTATCCTATCCTGTCTACCCTCCCTTATCCTAATCATACATTATCAAGTTTCAACTTTATCATGTTTCATTACTGTTTTGTTATCAATAGAAATCAAACAAAATAAAACATGGAAAAGAAAATAAGATGATACCTTTTTTTATTGAAATTTCTATTATAAGACTTTGTATTTAAAATTACTATGTAAGCCGCATTGAGCCTGCATTGTGTGGGAAAGCGCGGGGTACAAATGTAATAAATAAAATAATTACCAAACTTGTCTTTAAATCTAACCGTGGGTTAATGCAGCAAACCTAGTACATTTTAAGCTTGGCTGAGATCCTCAGCCTATACTGAACTCTCTCGACACTTACACATATAATTTTTTTTTTTAATTACAAATTTAAAAGTTGGTAGCTTTTTCAGACGTGGTTTCTACAGCAAACAGTCTTTTTACAATAGAGATTGGCTCCTTAACTGATTTCCTGGATATTCGATGGCAGGACATGCGCAACTCTGCGGTTCCGTTAACTTCACCACATAAAGGGGCCCTTTTACTAAGGTGCGTAAGGACCTACGTGCATCGAGCACATGCCAAATCAGCATTACCACGTGCTCAGGCAGTAATTCTGAATTTGGCACATTCCAAAAACATGCAGCAAATGGTAGTGGGCATGCGCTGTATGCCTATTGCCCCGGTAATGCATGAGACCTTACCGGTAAGTCAATGGGTGGCGGTAAGGTCTCAGGCTGAAAATGGACGCGTGCTGGTTTTTATTTTTGCCGCACATCCATTTTCCAGCCCCTGAAAAAAAGGCCCTTTTCCCAGGGCGCGGTAAAAATTGGCTCGGTGCGCATCCAAAAGTTGTGCTCGCACTGCCGAAGGCCATGTTTTGCCATGGCTTAGTAAAACGGTTCCTAAGTTTACACTCTGCCCATGCCCCTCCTATGGTCCACCCTTAACTTAGCCAGTTAGAGAATGGCTGATTAGCAGGGATATTCACTGCCACTGAATGTCCTCGGATAGCCCTCGACAAGCCATTTCTATGGCCAGGAGCTTCTCCTGAATTTTTAAAAGGCTTTGAATATCAGGCCTTTGATGTTTTGCTCAAGTGGGCTCACTTGTATGTAAAGTTTTACAAAATCCAGCATTTACATATGTAAGTTTTAAAACTGGTGATGTGTATACAGAAGAAACAAATCTCCACAGGAATATACAGTATACGGCAGAACAGCTAAGATGACTCAGGAACAAGTAGACGATGCTTCAGATGCTTTAACAGTTTATTGTAAGACAAACGAGACTCGACAAGACCTGCATCAGGAGTCTCTTGAATTTTATAAAATCATCCACTTGAAATATTCTTTGTGGTCAGTGTAGTAAAACCACAAGCAAAACACTCCATGTGCCAAACCAATTCAAGGTCACTGTGAAAGTAACTAGCAAAGCAAACGTAAACTCACAGGAACTGCTAAACTCTGAGTAAAGGATGTAAGTCCCACCACTTAGACACTGAGGAACCCTTTTACTAAGCTGCACAGGCGTGTACACTCGTCCTATGCATGTAAATTTTGATTCATTTTTTATGTGCATCCACTAGGTGTGCCGGAAAATTTCCAGCAAGCGGCGCTAATCAGACAGTAATCAGCTTTGTATGCGCATAGACCTTTACCACCCTGTTAACACATGAAACTCTACCGCTAGTTCAATGGGTGGTGGTAAGGTCACAGGCCCAAATGGACTCATGCCAATTTTTATTTTGCCGCACGTCCATTTTTGCCCCCCCCCCAAAAAACATGCCTTTTTTGCAGGCGCGCTGAAAAATGCACTAGTCCAATACACGCGTCTACACCAGCACAGGTCATTTTTCGGCACACCTTAGTAAAAGGACCCTAGAGTGAGTCTATTGTAAAATACCTGAAACATTCTGAATGTCCCTTTTGCAACCTCAGTGTTCCTTGCAAATGGGGTTTTAAATCTCATAAATAATGTTGTTTTTGATCCACTGACTTGCACTTATCAAATATGCTTGAAGAATGGTTAGAGTACCGTCTACTCCATTCTACAAACAATCATCACTGATTATTATGTTTTCCTAATTCTTGATCTTTTACAATCCAAATCCCCAACCTGTTATCCCTTCCATTACCAACCTCATCACCAACTTCAACATCCACAAGACAACCCCATCCAACGAAACATTCACATAGCTAAAATAAAATGGGATGACACAAAAGCACCAGTGCCGAAGCTCGTAATGGATATAACATAACTCTTCCGCTCTTCGATTCCCTAATGTGTCTGTAACACATGAACCTTATCCTACCACAACATCACTTTTTATTTGTTCTCTACCGGAGTTGGCGAACGCCTTTACGGTACTATGTAAGCCACATTGAGCCTACAAATAGGTGGGAAAATGTGGGATACAAATGTAACAAATAAATAAAAAGAAAAATATGCAAAGCAATTTAAAATTAATATTACAGGCTTCGATCAAGAGCTGCCAACAGGAGCCTCAGCACCTTTTAGCAGATCAGTAATAATGTAGAATGGGTCATCTCTCTGTTTCTCTTTCCGATCTCTTAACTGACTCAGCAATCGTTTCATAGCCCCAGGATGAGAGATAGACTTGAGGGAGGGAGAGAGGATGGCAGAAAGACAAAGGTATCAATAATTATATTTATTTATAAACTTTATAAACCATCTTCTCGGAAAGCCAATCAAGATGATGCACAATGTTCCATCTTTATCTGGAACATGGATAAGACACATGACGATCCATTCCCGTCTTCATAGTCTATCGTTATGATCACACTTTCTCATTAGTTTCCATCGACATGTTTCATGCCACTAATTGATACCGGTAGAATATTAAAATCCTCTTTAATCAGTAGCTGGACTGCACACTTCTCACAGATCCAGTGATTCTGATCAGCGCACTTCCAATCGTATAATTTACTCTTATACAGCGCTGCACAGTGAGTATTATAACGAATTGTAACAGACCTGTTGTGAAGAAAATATATAATTATTTTACTACTAACATTTATAGTAGGGGTGCTATCTTCAGAAATGTACACAATTAACATAATGGAGGGAATTCAATACACAACGCTGAATTTAGGTACCACATAATTCAATGTTACGCACTATTCTGTAAAAGGAGCATGTCAATCTGGCTTCAGACCTGGGTATGGATCAGAGACAGTTCTTGTGTCCCTTCTTGATGATCTGCACAGAAACCATGACAGACGATCTGCCTCAATGCTATACTAGTGTTGCTCGATTTCTTGGCAGCCTTCGACACCGTGGATCATAATATCATGCTTACCAGACTGGCAGAAACAGGTATCAGTGGCACAGTACTTACTTGGTTCAAATCCTATCTGTCAGATTGTAGACTACAATCAGTTCTGCTCAGCAATAGCACATCATCAACTTGGGCACTGGACTGTGAGGTGCCACAGGGATCCATACTGTCTCCCATTTTATTTAATATTTATCTCAAGCCTATGGCTGAGCTGATTCAGTCAATGGACATAAAATTCTACATCTATGCTGATGATAAAGCTTTTGATAAAGTTCCTCAAGAGAGACTCCTGAGAAAATTCAAGAGTCATGGAAGGCAAGGTTCTGGTTATTTGGTATTGACTCCTGAGGCAGGCCTTGTGGCCGAAACATGGCTCGTGTTGCGTCATCCATACCTTTAATTTGCTGTTGACTACTACAATACATTTTCATATCTTTGTTTGATTCAGGACCTGCTCTTCCTAATCCATACACCAAGGAATGACTACATAGTCCGGGTAAATACGTATCATCATGTTGCTACACATACATGTCAGAATAAGGATTTCTGTTGTTATATGGAGTGAGTTCATCTGTTGTTGGCATCTTACCCTTTCTGCATTGTGAGTTTCCTCTTGTGTGAAATTGAGTCCTGAATAAATAAACATACCTTGACTCTGTACCATCCAGCCATATCCATCTGTTATCTGTGAAGCATAGACCAACCCAGGATGTGCCTTTCATTTGGTCAGTAAAGAAGTCCTGGAAATAAAGAGAGCAAGTGAATAAATAGCCTCGACCATCACTAAAGGCCTAAGACACCAAAAATATTTTGGCCTCCAGAATATGAAATGTATTTAATCATCGTAGGAGGAGGCTGCAGTAATTCAAATGGGGATGCCCTAATTTGCATAGGACTTCTTGCTGAGAAAAAGGGACATCCAAGTGGCGACATTGAAAATTTCTTAGATATTTTACAAAAGGTTCACTGAAAGCAGAACAATGGTAAAATACATATAAGGATGTGCAGGAATTATTTTGCTCTGTGCTTTCGTAACTTAAAGACTGGGGTTTAAAAGAGGAATTATAGGTTATTGATAAAGACAATTAGGATAAAAAAAAACCCACAAACCTTATTAACTAGTCTCCATACCCTTTAATCCATTGCTTTAAAACTTGAACTTTCTGCCACTACATTAAACAGATAGCCTGTAGAAGGCACAGCAGGGCCTAGTTCAGTCTTTATTCCCACCCCCCTACCCAAATCCTTCCCACCCCCAGCAGGCGAGAGGGGGGCTATCCAGTCTTTTGCTGTGAGTGTCACTTATTTGATTATCTCCCAAATGGTGAGAGGTTATATGTGTGCAATCAATGCAAAGATCTCCTAGCTCTCAAAGGACAAGTACCTTCTCTTGAGGCTAGAAGAGCTGAGGGAGACAGAAAGATAAATAGAGGAGGCCTATAGGGATGTTGTAGAAAAGTCCTTCCTCCAATCTGGCAGCCCCTGTGCTGCCTTGAAGGAGGGAGGCCTTCTAAAAGGAAAGCATCACCCTGGCTAAATTGGAAATAACCCTGTAGCCAGAACAAGCCCACCATGGGATGCAATATCCTCTCGCACTGAGGATGTGTCTCCAGGAGCTTCTGCCCAGGAGGGAGGATGGCTGCTGTAGTTGATGATTCAATTATTAGGCATGTAGATAGCTGGGTGGCTGGTGGACATGAGGATTGCATGGTGACTTGCCTGCCTGGTGCAGATTTTAGATAGTGCTGGGGAGAATCCAGCTGTCTTGGTACATGTGGGTGCCAATGATATAGGAAAATAGAAGTTCTGGAAGCCACATTTAGGCTCCTAAGTAGAAAGCTGAAATCCAGATCTTCCAGGGTAGCCTTCAGTAATGTTCCCCATTCCACATGAAGGACCCAAAAGACAAGCAGAGCTCCAAAGTCTCAATGTGTGGTTGAGACGATGGTGCAAGGATGATGCATTTAAATTTGTTAGAAAACGGGCATCAGTCTAAGGAAGGGGAAGCCTCTTCTGAAAGGATAGGCTCCACTTTAACCAGGATAGAACCAGGCTTGAAAAAGGAGATATAGCAACTTTTAAACTAAAATGGAAGGGAAAGCCGACAGTCTACGAGGAGCACATAGACCGGTGTGGAGTGTCCTTGAAGGATATCATTGAAACAGGATATTTAGGGAATCCCAATAGGTGATGTTTCAATAATGGTGAAAGAAAGTCAGAAAGGTTTGATGGGTGAACAGAGTAAAGGATGCAAGTTATTGCCATTGGACTTCAAAGAAGCCTGTAGATGCAAGGAAAAAAGACAGTTTGAAGTGTATATATACAAATGCCTGAAGACTGGAGGATGGCCAAGAGGACATTTCTTTTGGTAAGTGAACATTATTTTGCTCTGTGCTTTGGTAACTTAAAGATTGGGATTTAAAAGAGGAGAACTGTAGGTTATTGATAAATACAGAATAAAAAACACAAACTTTATTAACTAGTTTCCATACCCTTTTCCCTATAGTTTTAAAACTTGAACTTTCTGCCACAGCAGTAACAGCTAGTCTCTAGAAGGCACAGCAGGGCCTAGTTCAGTCTTCATTCCCACACCCTCCCCACCCCTAGCACATGTCTTCATTTATAGTCAATTATTCTAATTAGGATAACAAGACGACAGTTTTCATTAGAGTTTAAAAAGGGTTCCAGGTGTGATCCAGGAAATTACAGACTGGTAAGCCTGATTTCAGTGCCGGGTAAAACAGTGGAAGATATTACAAAGAATACAATTACAGAACACATAGACAGACATGGTTTAATAGGACAGAGTCAGCATGGGTTCCGCCAAGGAAGGTCTTGTCCTACCAATTTGCTTTATTTCTTTGAAGGCATGAATAAACATGTTGATAAAGGTGAAATGGTTGATGTACTGTATCTAGATTTTCAGAAAACTTTTGAAAGACTCCTGAGAAAATTAAAGTGTCATGGGATAGGAGACAATGTTCTGTTGAGGATTAGGAATTATTGGACTTTAAACAGAGGGAAGGGGGATTACAACCATGTTTTCATCCTGGATTAGTAATATTGTCATCTACTAATGTGTTCTGCTACTTTATTCCTTCTCCAATTTTCGTAAGCCACATAGAACTAGATTTGATACCTGGATATTTCTCTGATATAAGTCTAATAAAATGAAATGACATGAAAATGAAATTTTGGGTGCAAAGATTTAATCCTTGCGCCTAACCTAGGTGCAGATCTACCGTATTCTAGAACACTCTGCATGCACAATTTTGAGCGCCATATGTAGAATTTGGAGGTAATTGAGTACCTGCTAACTAGATAAGTGTCACTCGTATTTTCTCTGTTGTTGGCCCCACATTGTGGAATGCTCTTCCACTGTCTTTGCGTCAAAATTTCTTCCTCACCTTTGTTCAGGAAACAGTTGAAGACTTTGGACCCTGTTTACTAAGTTGCACTAAGGATGCATCGGTGTTTTTAGCGTGTGCTAATGATTAGCACGTGCTAAATGCTGAGTCACCCATAGGAACATATGGGTCAGTTTAGCATTTAGCGCACGCTAAAAACAGTAGCGCAGCTTAGTAAACAGGGGCCCTTGTTGTTTGGTAAGGCTTTTTCTGGGTAGCAGGTAGTTTAGACTTGTTTTTATTGTCTTGCGCTAACTAAATACAATTATAACAATGATTGTATTTTGCAATTGTACAATTAGTTTGCATTTTAATTTTTATCTTTTTATTATTTTAGAATTTTATACAGTCCTAACGTCTATTTGTTTTACCGATGTTTGTGATTTATGTTTGTTTTATTGTAACCCGCTCAGATGTTACGATGTGCGGGATATAAATTTTGTCAAATAAATAAATGTATGGTTACCGCATGGGTGGCACGTGAGCCCTTACCGCTAGATCAGTGGCTGACGGTAAGGGCTCAGGCCAGAAATAGGTGCGTGCTAGTTTTAATTTTTATGCACGCCCATTTCCTGGCCCATTAAAAAATGGCCTTCTCCCCGGTAGTGGTAAAAAGTGGCCCAGCATACGCCAAAAAAAAGTATCCACACTACTACAGGCCACTTTTTACCATGGCTTTGTAAATGGACTCCTTAATCACTGTGTATCTCTACTACTAATACTACTACTACTTATAATTTCTATAGCGCTACTAGACGTATGCAGCGCTGTACACTGGACATGAAGAGACAGTCCCTGCTCAACAGAGCTTACTATCTAATCAAGAACGATAAACAGGACAATTAAGAGATAATGGAATTACTAAGAGGGAAACGATAAAATAAGGGTACTGAACAAGTGAATAAGGGTTAGCAGTTAAAAGCAGTATCAAAAAGGTGGGTTTTTAGCCTAGATTTGAAGACGGCCAGAGATGGAGCTTGACGTACTGGCTCAGGAAGTCTATTCCAGGCATATGCTGCAGCAAGATAAAAGGAACAGAGTCTGGAGTTAGCGGTGGAGGAGAAGGGTGCAGATAAGAGAAATTTACCCAATGAACTGAGTTCTGGAGAGGAGTGTAGGGAGAGATAAGAGTGGAGAGGTACTGAGGAGCCGCAGAGTGAATGCAGAGCACATGACATGTGAAGTCTATAGTCAAAGATATTTCATGAATATACTTTTAAGTCCACCTCTTGCAAGTAAATATCTCACTATGATATCGTACGTTCTAAGAGGAAAAGACTTCAGATACTCGGTCCTCACTGTTACGTATCACACAGTGATCCTCAATGTATTGTGATAGAGACCGACAATTAGTGCAGAAGGAACAAGGCTGGATTTACAGATTGAAGTCCTTAATTCCAGCGGGGTTAAACAATCGAGTGGAATGGAAGTCTTTTTTATAATGGATGCACCTTCCTAATTAAGAGGTAAAGTCCCCTTTAAGGTTTCAGTGCAATCTAATTGGTTGACAGAGTTGGCATTGGTTTAAAACGCGGTTGCCATCTTAGAGGATTAACAAGATGGACGCCCACATGTACATCAGGTATGAGTAAGGTCTTATAGAAAAGCAGATCCACGAGTTCTCTAAAATCTCACACGAAAAATTAATGCTGTTTACTTGATTACAGCGTGTTGTAGAAAACCTTGGGTTCAGCTCCTTAAGAAGCACCAGCGAAACAGGAGCTCGCTGTCGGGCGTATCCATTAGTTCCAGAGCAAACAACAGCTAAGTACTAGTTCATTCTTATTACAAAATGTGAAACTTAAGTTAAAATAAGTTTTGAATAATAAGCGTAAAACGAGGTTTTTTGACTTATGAAAATGCTCGCCAGCTGTTTACAAAAGAAAAGTTAAATTTCAAAAGTAAACGCTGAGCGACGCGGTCCACTGTGTGATACATAACAGTGAGGACCGAGTATCTGAAGTCTTAGAACGTATGATATTATAGTGAGAGATTTACTTGCAAGTGGTGGACTTGTATGCGTTTTTGTAAAGCAAGTACCAAGTAGAGAGTTAATGAATATACTTTTACCAGATCTGTTGCGTTCTTGAGCATAGCCAGGTGAGAATCTCTGGTAATACAATCCTGATAGCTGGACACTCGGTTTTTGGTCTCAGTAGATAGAAAGTAACACTTTCCTCCCCAGGGTCTCCATCCTTCTGGACAGAACTCATACTGCTGACCTGGTGTAAAGCAGAACATGAATTGACCTGAGTTACTCTAATGTCATTAGCACAGTCGACATTTCACTGAGGAGTTTCTGCTCTTTTATTCCTATGGGGAAATATCCTTGGAGTCCAGACAAGAATCTCAGGCTGATCAATAGCTTTATACATAGGAAACCCTGAAACAGTCACTCAAATTGATCTCTTGGAGCTTTAAATCCTTGATATTTTGGTCTGTGAAATGGTGACCTGGGACTAACCAGTAGGTGAAAAAAATACAACTAGCCTTCAGAAATGGAGGTGTCAACTCAGTATTTTATTTATTAGTCCCAACATGGTTTGAAATATTTTAACAAGCAGGTAAACACAGTGAAGGTGACACCAAAGATGTCCAACGGACTCAAAGAGTTCACATCAGAAGCTTTATTCAAAATATATAATGGACTCAACAAGAACCGTATTTCAGCCACAGTCCAACGTCACAGCAACCGTACAGCTGCAACTTTGGATGTAAATGCTCCTGCAGTCAATACACTGAGACTAGGTCATTACCTTCAAAGCTTGAGCAGAGCTGAGAATCCATATATCTACACTTGACAGGGACTCCTGAAGCAGGCCTCTGTGGCCAAAACATTTGTGTCGATTCCGTTATACAATTTGAATAAAGCTTCTGATGTGAACTCTTTCAGGGGTCTTTTTACAAAAAGCGCATGAAAAATGGCCTGCAGTACTGTAGACATGTGTTTTGGGCACGCACAGAATCATTGTTAGCGCACCTGTAAAAAAATGCCTTTTTAAACATTTTTGCCGAAAATGGACGTGCGTCAAAATGAAAATTGCCAAGTGTCCATTTTGGGTCTGAGACCTTATCGCCAGCCATTGACGTAGCGGTAAGGTCTCATGTGGTAACCGGGCAGTAATGGTCTACGTGCATAGAATGACGATTACCACCTGCGTGCCAGAAAATAATACTATTTTCAGGTGCACGTAGCGGACATGCATCAAAAATGAAATTACCACAAGGGCCATGCAGTAGCTGGGTGGTAACTCAAAATTGACACACGTTAGGCGCCTACGTGGCTTAGTAAAAGAGCCCCTGAGTCTGTTGGACGTTTTGTTCTGCATCATCTTTGGCGTCATCTTCACTGTGTTTGCCTGTTTGTATTGACCTGTGCGAGTGTCCTTTGTTCTTCTGTGCTTGTCGATTGAAATATTTTAATTAATATGTTTCAGCACATTTTTATTTTTTCTGGATGAGGACCTTTTTGGTTGGCCTTATATAGTTTATCTGTAGTCTTTTGTTCATTGTATTACTTTGTTGTCTCTGGATAAGTGATAGTTTTTAATTGTTTTTTATGTCTCTGTAATGGCTCTTTGTGGAAAAAGTACTCGCACTACATTGATTCTGCATTGGAGCCCAGGTCATCTACAGCTGCTTTCATTGGGTTTTATATTTTCCAGACTGAGAGTAGCCAAGGTGGGATTTTCATGGTTTGTATCGATTTTAACTATACCGCAGTTAACTATTATCTATTATCCAGAAGGTAACTGTTCAAGAGAATCATAAAAGGGCAAAACAAAAAGAGGTTTGGCTCCTGAGGAAGCTAACACTGAAATGGAGGCTCTCGGTTGGGCAAACCAAATTATGCTATACCCAGTTAAGATAAGTGCCTTTGAACAGTTACGTTGTGGATAATAGTTAATTGCGATATAGTTAAAATCGATATTGAAATAAAGAAAAAGAAAAAAAGAGGAGATTTTTAAGACTGATGAAGAAGCTCACCCAGCATCCATATTGGTAATTACACCCAAACATCCGAAGTCTTTTCCTCCGTTTAGTATATATATATAAGAGGGGGCGATACTTGCATAGTTCAGCATATTGGAGTAAGCACTACTCCATAAAGATCCATGTGCACATTTTTTAGTCTGCAACTCAAAAGGGGGTGTTGTCATGGGAGGGCCATGGACGAGTCAGGGGTGTTCACTAAAGATGCATGCAGTATTATACAATTTGGGGGGGTCTGCACCTAAGTTATGTGCCAGGATTTACACCAGGTTTCAGTTGGCATAAATCCTTACACCCAAAGTTTGGTGTGGAATTTGGCTCTATGTACCATTTATAGAATAGCGCTCCAGGCGAATTTTTTCAGTGCTCAGATATGGGCGTCATTTACTGAATCTAGATCACAATGTATAGAATAATATCAGTTGTGTGCGTTGCATGGCATACTTTGACCTAGTGTAAGTGATCACAACTAACTTTTGGCATACCAAAGCACATTTAGCTTATCACATGCCACTGTCATGCCTAATTTGAGATGCAAAACTAGAGGATTGCCTCCCCAGTTTGAACATTTCTCTAGCAATGTTCAAACTGGGATAAAAGCATGTTTACCTCTTATGGAATTTTATCCAACTTTGAAATAATCCTCTTCAAATACATTTACACCAACTTTTTCATTAATTCAATTTATCAAGTTTTATCAATTTTTACTAAAAATGGGAGGAAAAGCCTTAACTGACTCCTTCATGGCTACAAAGCCAATCAATTCTGGGAGTTCATATGGAGGGGCATAATCGAACAGAAACGCCTATCTCCATGGGCGTTTATCTCCGAGAACGGGTCCGTGAAGGGGCGGAGTGAACCGTATGTTCAAAAGAAAATAGACGCCCATGTTTTATTCGCCAAGGTGTGAGCTGGGCGTTTTTGCTTTTCACCGATAATGGAAAATGAAATCGCCCAGCTCAAAAACGAATAAATCCAAGGCATTTGTTCGTGGGAGGGGCCAGGATTCATAGTGCACTGGTCCCCCTCACATGCCAGGACACCAACCGGGCACCCTAGGGGGCACTTTTACAAAAAAAAAAAAAAAAGGTAAAAGAGCTCCCAGGTGCATAGCACCCTTCCCTTGGGTGTTGAGCCCCCCAAATCCCCCTCAAAACCCACTGCCCACAAGTCTACACCATTACTATAGCCCTAAGAGGTGAAGGGGGGCACCTACATGTGGGTACAGTGGGTTTGGGGGGGTTGGACGACTAGTAGCATTAAGCAGCACAATTGTAACAGGTAGGGGGGGGATGGGCCTGGGTCCACCTGCCTGACGTCCACTGCACCCCCTAACAACTGTTCCAGGGACCTGCATACTGCTGCTTGGGAGGAGGGTCTGACATTTGAGGGTGAAAGTAAAAAGTTGTGAAACATCATTTTTTTGTGGTGGGAGGGGGTTAGTGACCACTGGGGGAGTCAGGGGAGGTCATCCCCGACTCCCTCGGGGGGTCATCTGGTCATTTAGGGCACTTTTTGGGGCCTTATTCGTGAAAAAACAGGGTCCAGGAAAAGTGCCCTAAATTCTAGCTACAAACGCATCCATTATCGGCGAAAGGCGCCCATCTCTGTTCGGGTGATAACCTCGCCCCAGTTCCGCCTTCACCACGCCTCCGACACGCCCCCGTCAACTTTGTCCGCATCCGCGACGGAGTGCAGTTGAAAGCGTCCAAAGTTCGGCTTTCGATTATACCGCTTTATTTGTTTTTGTGAGAAAAACGCCCATCTCCCGATTTAGGTCGGAACTTGGGCGTTTTTCTCGTTCGATTATAAGCTGGATAGTCATCATTGGGCTAAAAAAATCTTCCCCAAAATGATCGGCTCTTTAGCCATGAAGGAGTCAGTTGAGTCTTTTCCTCCCATTTTTAGTAAAACTGATAGAAAACTTGATAAAACTTGATATATTGAATTAATCAAAAAGTTGGTGTAAACTTATTTGAAAAGGATTATTTCAAAGTTGCATAAAATTAAATTATCCTCGGTAGTACCTCTTATGGAACCCCATCTCTGTAACTTCTCTGGTACATCCTGTGCATCTGATGGATTTTGGGTCGGTGTCATCTGTGACTTATTCTTACATGTGTGAACTGTAAGAAAAGGGGAGAATGAAATAACTTAAATCTGCAGAAAATAAAGTTAGAGGCATATTATCAATGCAGGAAGAGGCAGGGAACTTAAGTATATGGAACACATCAGGTGGGCCAAAGCTAGAAGCACAATCAGTAAACTGCACTTAAGAAGGAAGCTACCAACGTAGACTACCAGATTATTTTGTACATGATCCCATTTTATGCAAAAAAAAAAAACCTGCACTAAAATCTCCCAACTTAACAGTAGCCCGTTGATAACTTCCTCTCTTAATGTTTTACTTATCTGAGGGTTTTTAGTTACCTGGTTACTTTGTTCACTTATCTCTGATGATCTTCGTTCAAAGCCATATTCAACTAATTAGCTAGATTCTTCACCACTTCGTTTATAGGTGGATGCTATCACTGCTCAGCAATCCTTGGAAGTTCTCCCCATTGTCCAGGAAGCTGAAATGCTCTCAGTGACACCATCCACACACGCACACACTTGTTTCCAGAATTTGAACTTTACTACCTTGGCCATTACCCTTGATAGGAGGTCAAGAAGCACCACAGGGGCATCTATCTGTTTCACCTTCTCTCCCGTATCGTATAACAGGCATTCGGTTTCAGTCTTGGACCTTGGCATCTGGAAGATAGCACATTTCCTGTGACATCATGTCTGGTCTGGAGATGGACACCTCTGTACACCTTAGAAGGGAGTCACCATCCACTACTACCTTCATTTCCTAGTGGTCACTGATTCTTCAGCCTTGAGGTTTTTTTGAGCTCTGGTTCCTTCTGTTTCTGGAATGTTTTTTTTTTTTTTTTTTAACCTCTTCTACTTCCAGAGCTACATACCAGTTTTTCTGTTCTATGGAAGAAGGAGTCAGGTGTCAGTTCTGAAGGCTCTGATGATCTGTGTCATCTCTTTGCATGGAGACAAGACACCCAATGAAGCAGCCTCAAAAAGGCTCATTTTCAGGTTGCATTTGAAATGTTTAAGAGAGGGAGTATAGTGCACGCATTCATGGAGGTAATTTTCTACATTTGGGATGGCAAACTGGAAGGTACAGAGTCAAGTATTCCTACTGAGTTAAGTTTTGGAAGAGGGATTTAAGGTGAAAGGTGAGACGAAAGATGATGGGACACTGCAGAATCAGGCAGGGAGCCAATTCAGTGATTCAAGAAAATGGGTTGCATGATAATATCAGATTCAGAGGAATATAAGTTATACTATTGAGCTCTAAACAAAAAAAGGACCAAGTAAAGTGGTCCAAGTGTTCGTCAGGGACTCCCTTCTTTTCTCGATTATGGGTCGAGGACGCTCATGTATTAGGCACACCCAAGTCCCGCCTTCGCTACACCCCCAACACACCCCCGGGAACTTTGATCATTCCCGCGATTATGCCGATTTGGGCGACCCTGGGAGAAGGACGCCCATCTTCCAATTTGTGTCGAAAGATGGGCGTCCTTCTCTTTCGAAAATAAACCAGTAGGTCAACATGGATTAAGTGAAGGGAAATCTTGCCTCACCAATCTACTACATTTCTTTGAAGGGGTGAACAAACATGTGGATAAAGGTGAGCCGGTTGATATTGTGTATCTGGATTCTCAGAAGGCGTTTGACAAAGTACCTCATGTGAGACTCCAGAGGAAATTGGAGAGTCATGGGATAGGATGTAGTGTTCTATTGTGGATTAAAAACTGGTTAAAAGATAGAAAACAGAGAGTAGGGTTAAATGGTCAGTATTCTCAATGGAGAAGGGTAGTTAGTGGGGTTCCCCAGGGCTCTATTCTGGGACCGCTGTTTTTTTAACATATTTATAAATGACCTAGAGATGGGAGTAACTAGTGAGGTAATTAAATTTGCTGATGACACAAAGTTATTTAAAGTCGTTAAATCGCGAGAGGTTTATGCAAAATTACAAGAGGGTCTTACGAGACTGGGAGACTGGGCGTCTAAATGGCTGATGACGTTTAATGTGAGCAAGTGCAAAGTGATGCATGTGGGAAAGAGGAACCCGAATTATAGCTACGTCATGCAAGGTTCCACGTTAGGAGTCATGGACCAAGAAAGGGATCTAGGTGTCATTGTTGATGATACGTTGAAACCTTCTGCTCAGTGTGCAGCTGCGGCTAAGAAAGCAAATAGAATGTTAGGTATTGTTAGGAAAGGAATGGAAAACAAAAATGAGGATGTTATAATGCCTTTGTATCGCTCCATGGTGCGACTGCACTTCGAATATTGTGTTCAATTCTGGTCTCCGCATCTCAAAAAAGATATAGTGGAATTATAAAAGGTACAGAGAAGGGCGACGAAAATGATAATGGGGATGGGACAACTTCCCTATGAGGAAAAGCTAAAGCGGCTAGGGCTCCACACATAGGCGTAGACTGGGGGGGGCGAGGGGGGGCAATGCCCCCCCAAACGCAGGGCCGGCAACAGGCAGCTCTCCCTTCGCCCCGCCCTCTCCCCGTTCCTTCTCCCCCCCCCCCCCCCCGTGAGCCGGCTCTCCTCCCTCCCTCCGTATCCGTCCCTCACCGACCTGATCTTCGAATCCTTTGCCTGCATGCTAGGCGCTAGCGCTCTCTCCCCTGCTGGTTCGCACTTTAAAAATGGCCGCCGAGACATTCAGAGGCGGCCTCGCGAGACTTCTGCTGAAGTCTCAGCGGCCATTTTGAATCGTGAACCGGCAGGGGAGAGTCAGCGCTAGCGGGCAGGCGAAGAATTCGAAGATCAAGTTGGTGAGGGACGGATCCGGAGGGAGGGAGGAGAACTGGCTCACTGCGGGGGGGGGGGGGAAGAAGAAGGAACGGGGAGAGGGCGGAATGAAGGGAGGGCAGGGGAGAGGAGGGTCACTGCTGGACTGGGTGGATGGAGGGCAGGGGAAAGGAGGGCCAATGGGCATGGGGACAGGGGAGAGGAAGGTCACTGCTGGACTGGGTGGATGGAGGGCAGGGGAAAGGAGGGCCACTGGGCATGGGGGCAGGGGAGAGGAGGGTCACTGCTGGACTGGGTGGATGGAGGGCAGGGGAAAGGAAGGCCACTGGGCATGGGGACATGGGAGAGGAAGGTCACTGCTGGACTGGGTGGATGGAGGGCAGGGGAAAGGAGGGCCACTGGGCATGGGGGCAGGGGAGAGGAGGGTCACTGCTGGACTGGGTGGATGGAGGGCAGGGGAAAGGAAGGCCACTGGGCATGGGGACATGGGAGAGGAGGGTCACTGCTGGACTGGGTGGATGGAGGGCAGGGGAAAGGAAGGCCACTGGGCATGGGGACATGGGAGAGGAGGGTCACTGCTGGACTGGGTGGATGGAGGGCAGGGGAAAGGAAGGCCACTGGGCATGGGGACATGGGAGAGGAGGGTCACTGCTGGACTGGGTGGATGGAGGGCAGGGGAAAGGAAGGCCACTGGGCATGGGGACATGGGAGAGGAGGGTCACTGCTGGACTGGGTGGATGGAGGACAGGGGAAAGGAGGGCCAATGGGCATGGGGGCAGGGGAAAGGAGGGTCGCTGGGTATGGGTGCTTGCAGGGCAAAGGGAGAGAAGGGTCGCTGGACATGGGTGGATGGAGGACAGAGGAGAGAAAAGAAATGCTGGACATGGATGGAGGCAAGAAAAGAGTTAGGAAGGAGATGAGATGAGGGAAAAGGAAGAGAGGAGAAAAACTGCACATGGATGAAGAAAATAGGCAGAAGCTGAGGACCAGAAATGAAGAAGAAAGGAGGAAAGAAATAAATGGAAAGGAAACCCTGGAAATGGAGTTAAGAGGACAGATAGCAGCAGAATCAGATACTGGACCAGCATGATCAGAAAAACAGTCACCAGACAACAAAGGTAGAAAAAAATCATTTTATTTTCATTTTAGTGTTTGGAATATGTTCACTTTGAGAATCAGGTGCTCAACATTAAAAGTTTATATTTACTTATTTATACCCCCCCCCCAAGCTCTCTCCCCGGCTATAGCCAGCTCTGCAATTTGGGGGGGGGGGCGCAGAGGGGGACCGGGGGGAGAGCCTGTTGTTAAACATTTACCAGCACACCACTGCCTGTCGCCAAATCCGCTGCCTCTCCGATTCAGTGGCTGTCCATCGACAAACAAACACTGGTTATTCCCAAAAAAGCCAGCTCTTGCTCCCTTCCTTCCTCCATATTAGCATAATTTGCATATACATATATGCAAATGAATATGCTAATATGCCCCGCCCCTTCCTTTGCCCCCCCAAATGAAACAGTCAAACTACGCCTATGGCTCCACAGCTTGGAGAAAAGGTGGCTGAGGGGAGATTTGATAGAGGTCTATAAAATAATGAGTGTAGTTGAACAGGTAGATGTGAAACGTCTGTTCACGCTTTCCAAAAATACTAGGACTAGGGGGCATGCAATGAAGCTACAATGTAGTACATTTAAAATGAATCGGAGAAAATGTTTCTTCACTTAATGTGTAATTAAACTCTGGAATTTGTTGCCAGAGAATGTGGTAAAGGCGGTTAGCTTAGCGGAGTTTTAAAAAGGTTTGGACGGCTTCCTAAAGGAATAGTCCATAGACCGTTATTAAATAGATTTGGGGAAAATCCACTATTTCTGGGATAAGCAGTATAAAATGTTTTGTACTTTTTTGAGATCTTGCCAGGTATTTGTGACCTGGATTGGCCACTGTTGGAAACAGGATGCTGGGCTTGATGGACCTTTGGTCTTTCCCAGTATGGCAATACTTATGTACTTATGAGAAAGAGGAAGCAAGTGCTCTGGTAGTAGATTCAGATAGGAAGTGGTGGATTTTGGAGTGGTTAAATGGATTGTTACTTTTTGGACGTGTAGATGTGAGTAAAGAATGAAATGGGGGCATTAAAAAAAAACCCTGAGGTTGTAAACTATGGAGGCTGGGAGGCTAGTTATATTGTTCACAGTGGTAGAGAAGAAGGGAACTAGGTTTGGGGAAAAATAATAAATTCTGTTTTGGCCATATTGAGTTTTAGGCAAGAATAGAACATCCAGGCACCAATTCAGACAGGTTGACACATGGACAAAGTAACAATTAGAACACAAGAAAATGTATTATACTTACAAAGGTCCCCTGGAATTACTGTGCAGGCATGGGGGGGGGGGGGGGGGTGGAATATAAAATAATGGTGCATTATACTTATAAAACAGGAAGATTTCATATTAGATACCCAGGGTTACTGTGTGAGTCATCTATAATCATAATACTTACACAGAACTCCCAGGGTTATTGACACAGCCAGTAGGAGAAGACAGAGGACCAGCTGGAAGACTGCGGCATAGAACCAGAGCGGAGATGCATTGCATTGTGCTAAACAGATTACAGAGAGAGGAGAATTAAGCCTAATGTTCATCATTTACCAAGCCACAATGGTGTAAATTCTCAAAAGGTTGATGAAATCTTGGTGGCAGATGATGCGCACAAGGCATGAATTAAATAACGGCAGTTGTGTTATAAGTCCTCATTTACGCACCTAACTGTAGGCATGAGCACTCATGACAGCTCAATGGCTAATGCAGCAGCTCTACGCAGTTAGATGTGTAAATTATATTCTATAACTCATACGCGTAACTGCCTGAGGCACCCCCATCCCATCCACGCCACTCCCAGGGTCCACACTCCCTCTCAAGTTGCACTGTCTGGAACTTGAGCACCCATCTTATAGAATAGTGACTAAGGGCATTTATGTGCATACCCAAGGATTCTAAATATCGCACAGAAATTTAAGCATATTCCATAAAGATACACATAACTTAATTGGTTAACAAGCTAATGAATGCTGATAATTGCATGTTAACAGCCAATGATCAGCACTAATTGGCATTAATTAGAATTTATGCACATTACTTGCTAAGCGTATTCTGTAATGTGACGCACATAGTTGAAAAGTAGGTGTGACCATGGGCGTGGAATGGGCAGGTTGTGGGCATTTCTAAAATCTATGCAAGTTGTTATAGTAACGTTTAATATAGTAGATGATGGCAGAGAAAGACCTGCACGGTCCATCCAGTCTGCCCAACAAGATAAACTCATATGTGCTACTTTATGTGTATACCTGACCTTGATTTATATCTCGTATAAACTTTACAAAATATCCTTGCACGTTCCTGATGTGACTAGATAATTATTAAACGGAGGAAAAAGCCTCATATTTTAAGAGAACACTCCGTCATTGGTAAACCAATATTAGGGAGGTCTCCTAAATCATCATGGGCAAAAACCTCCTTATTATTTTAATATTGTGAAAATGTGGCTACTGCTCTAAATATTTCTGCAAATAAAGCCGTCTATATATTTAATCGACGGATCATGCACTTATCTTTTTAACTCAACAGTCTGTTAGACACCCTCCACGGCCCGACTTCGGCCCCAGTTTAGAATCCTTCATCAGGGTCCTTGGTGTCAGACACCACGGACCCTGATGAAGGATTCGAAACTTGGGCCGAACTCAGGCCGTGGAGGGTGTCTAACAGACAATGACGGAGTGTTCTCTTAAAATATGAGGCTTTTTTCCTCCGTTTAATAATTATCTAGTCACATCAGGAACGTGCAAGGATATTTTGTAAAGTTTACACGAGTTTATTATTGTATAAATATCCTTTTAAGCTCTTTTTTTGAGATTTAGCTTGATTTATATCTGCCATTTTCAGGGCACAGACCATAGAAGTCTGCCCAGCACTATCCACGCCCTCCAAACACTAGCCCCGCCTCCCACCACCGGCTAAGCCACCCAATTTCCGCTAATTTATGCATCAGGATTTACACCAGGTTTTTCTTGGTGTAATTGGCCACGACTAAATTTACTAATGTGGAACGGCACTCGGTGTATTCTATAAACCGCACAGAAATTTTGGCCTAGTCTATAAACTACACCTAAATTAAGATGTACTGTACATAGTACGCTTAAGCGAATTTCATTTCAGCGCCAAATATTTAGGCATGATATATAGAATCTAGGCCATAATGACCAACTACTGCCAATTAGCTCCTAGAATTGTAGATGGAGCAGAACATAAATTTTTTAAATAAATAAAATTAAGGCCAATTATAAGAAAACAATGCAATAAATTTATATTCAGCTGTCTACCCACGAAGAATCAATGCAGAGGCCGTCACTAAGAAAAGTACAATGATAACACATATATATTATTAACCCAAACTATACCATATCAGTAATTTAGTCAAAAGACTAGATGAAATTATAGAAAACAGATGAGTGTTCAACAATTTACGAAATTTAGAATAAGAAGACACCACTCTCAACTCCAAGGGAAGGGAATTCCATCATTGTACTGAATATACAAAACTGAAGCTATTAGAAAATTTAGAGTGGGGGAGTGGCCTAGTGGTTAGAGCACCAGTCTTGATATCCGGAGGTCGACAATTCAAATCCCATTACTGCTTGGTGTGATCTTGGCCAAGTCATTTATAGATTGTGAAGCCTGATAGGTAAATTCCCAGTGTTATCTAACTCACCATGAGCTACTACAGTGGCATAGCTACATGGGGGCCTGGGCCCCCCTGAATGCCCTCCAGACCCCTGGTTTTGCTGGCAGGGGTCCTCAACCCAGCCAGCTGAAGCCTTCTCCAGCGCTGGTCTCCGGCGCCGTCACATTGCCTGCCCTGCTCTCTCTTCCCCCTCACATCCTTCACAGTCTTTTTAGTGAAATTGAGCATGCAGGATGTGAGGAGGAAGAGAGAGCAGGGCAAGCAATGCGGTGGCGCCTGAGACTGGCACTGGAGAAGGCTTCAG
The DNA here is from genome assembly GCF_901765095.1 of Microcaecilia unicolor. Classification (NCBI taxonomy): domain Eukaryota; kingdom Metazoa; phylum Chordata; class Amphibia; order Gymnophiona; family Siphonopidae; genus Microcaecilia; species Microcaecilia unicolor. The sequence continues at coordinate 742,315 of NC_044032.1, read as the reverse complement.
TTGGCGGGGGTTGGGGACCCCCACCAGCCAAGGTACTTTGCTGCAGCAGTGGTTGGGGAGGGGCAAGGTGGCAAGAGGGTGCTGGCAGACTAAAGTTTGCCCCCCTACCTCGGGCTCTGGCCCCTCCCACCACAAGGTCTGGCTACGCCCCTGAGCTATTACTGAAAAAGCTATGAGCAAAATCTAAATAAATAATTTCTTATGATTTTTACAGAGGGAAACTGCAATAAACAACGATCCTTTGATCTAAGTGAACCAACTGGTGTTCCCACTGTGAATAGTTCAACTAAATAATCTGGAATGAAGCCATAAAACAGTTTGTGAACACAGAGCTTAAATTTAATTGGCTTTATTGAATTAAGTTACACATGCAAATGACCTTATTCCATAACTTGTATGCCCAAAAATAAATATAACACACTGTGAAGAAACAGTGTGTTTTAAGCATGTAAAATGTGTTGGATATTTTCCTTCATTATGTTCTGAAGCGTATTTCTCCTGTTTGGCCAGCAGATGGTGCATGTTTATGCTTAAAGCTGTTACAGAGGACTGACTTGTCTTTATTTGGCACACAGATAATAATAGGAAGTGTCTGTAGTGATGTAACCAGCTTTTATTTGAAACTTGACTGTTCTGGGCTCTGATTGGCCTGGAGTTTTTCAAAAATTACCCAGCATATGCTGGCTGTTGCTTCAGTCTTAGCCAGGAAGAAAGAGAGACAGATCTCTTGGCAGAGGCTCAGGGAATTATGGAATGGGCATGGCATTTGATATACCACCTTTCTGTGGGTTTTTTTTGCAACTACATTCAAAGCGCTTTTCAAAATCGATCATGTGTGGCCTGAAGGGAAAAGCAGTTGCTTGGCAGGCAATGCGACAGAGTGAAGAGCAGCGCTGGAGGAAGACCTCTTCTGCTGGTGGGGCCTAGGGGGAACCCCCACCACCCAAACCAGAGGCCCTGGCTCGAAGTCCTGCTGTGTCTGCTCCTCCCCGGCCTCCAAGGGGCCCCGGCACCAGAGTTTTTTCTCTCCTGCTTCTTTCAGGACACGATCACCCGAGTCCCGTCAGAAGCAGGAGAGAGAGAGAGAAACCCCAGCCCCGGGCTCCCCTTGGAGGTCCAGGCACAGGTAATTTTGTCCCCCCCCCCCCCCCCCCCTGTGTATGTTTACAAAAAAATACACTCAAAATCTAAGAGCCTGACGAAAGGGAACTGCTGTGTCTACATGAAAAACGTATTAACCCAAAACTATATATGATGGCATACTTACAAAATTTGTGATGGTTAGTCTTAGTGACAGCACTTCCTCTCGATATAAATATGAAGAAAAGTGCCGTAGAGTGAACGTTGCTAGTTAAGCGGCTACCTGAGAAAGGTCAAGGGTCAGTTAAAAACGCGGCACGCTCGTAAAAATGGATCCTTCAAAAAACTGAAGACAAAAATAGAGACAGCATAACATCTTCTTTAGGAAGCCCTAAACTTTGGACTGCGTCGCTAAAAAAGAAATCCACCCAAAAAAAAAAGCTGACAAAAGTGCAATCTTATGCGTGAAGACATTTCTCCTTGGCCATCTCCACTGTTTTTCTGTTGTATCTTAAAGTGTGGTGTTTTGTTCCTCTTTTTTTGGTTTTGTTCCCCTTCGGGAGGTGCCTGAGGTCTATATAGTTTAATATGTTGAGTGAGCCTGGAATCTTCCGTGGTCTCTCTCTTAGTCAAGACAAAGTCCCTGGTGCTATAGCGGAGGGATTATGGCTCAGAGTCATTGTGAGGGACTCCTGATTGCAATCTTGAATAGATGCTAGAAAGTAATAAATATTCCTCATTTTAATCTCTGTGTTAGATCAATTTGTCTATTTATTGGTTAAAATAGTCGAGTCTCAGAAGGGATCATCCAGAACATGAAGTGTCTGTTCCGAAGAGTCTTTCTTTAGTTAAATGTAGCAGTCAGTTCTTCAAAACCCAAACTTCAAGGAGAGACAGTGTTGAAGAGAAGATTTGTGATGTGGTGTATCAGAGGACTTCTATGTCCTGAAGTCTTAGAACTTGAGGGCTGGGTGGGGGTGGGGGCTCACAGAAAACTCCAACTGACGCTTTAAACTGGTCTGCAACTTGCACTTGATTTGTATTACTACTACTACTACTACTACTATTTAACATTTCTAAAGCGCTACTAGGGTTACGCAGCGCTGTACAGTTAACAAAGAAGGACAGTCCCTGCTCAAATGAGCTTACAATCTAATGGACAACAAGTGTGGACAGTAGGTGCGGACAGACAAATTTGGACAGTCTAGATTCCTGGGTAGAGGTGAAATGGTTCGGTGCCGAAGGTGACATTGAAGAGATGGGCTTTGAGCAAGGATTTGAAGATGGGCAGGGAGGGGGCTTGGCGTATGGGCTGAGGAAGTTTATTCCAAGCATAGGGAGAGGCAAGGCAGAAAGGGCGGAGCCTGGAGTTGGCAATGGTGGAGAAGGGAACAGAGAGGAGGGATTTGTCCTGTGAGCGGAGATTTCGGGTAGGACTGAACTTGATATATCATATCAAAATGCACAGTATTTATCATCTGTCTCTGACTCTGTCTCCTAGGATCAATTCAATAAAAGGTTTAGACTTTAGAATAACACACTTGGCAGTGACTGTGCTGTTTGCTGGATTCCACAAGCAGGTCTAAAGGCTCAGGAAACCACATTCTCCATGGTGCTGGTCTCTCTTAGGAAGGAGGAGTAGCCTAATGGTTAGTGCAAGTCACTTAACCTTTAATTGTCCAAGGTACAAATAAGTACCTGTATATACCATGTAAACCGCTTTGAATATAGTTGCAAAAAACCACAGAAAGATGGTATATCAAGTCTCATTAACAAGATTCCATGCACAATCTCAAAGACTAGAATGTTGCTAGTGGAGGAGTATTAGCCCAGTGGTTAGTGCAGCAGACTTTGATCCTGGGGAACTGGGTTTGATTCCTGCTACAGCTACTTGTGACTCTGGGCAAGAAGTCACTGCTCCAGGTTAAACAAGTACCTGTATATAATATGTAAACTACTTTTGATTGTAACCACAGAAAGGCAGTATATCAAGTCCCATTAACAAGATGCCATGCACAATCTCAAAGAGTAGCAACGTTCCATGTAGAACCCCAAAGAATAGCAAGATTCCAGAATCCCAAGGGGTGGAGGAGTAGCCTAATAGTTAGTGCATTGGGGTTCAATTCCCAATGCAGCTGCTTGTGACTCTGGTCAAGTCACTTAACCCTTCATTGTCCCAGATACAAATAAGTACCTATATATACTATGTAAACCGCTTTGAATGTAGTTGCAAAAACCAGAGAAAGGTGGTATGTCTCATTAACAAGGTTCTATGAACAATCTCAAAGTGTAGCAACATTCCATGTAGAACCCCAAAGAATAGCAAGATTCCAGAATCCTAATTGAGCAGTAGCCTAGTGGTTAATGCAGCAGACTTTAATCCTGGGGAACTGGGTTCAATTCCCACTACAGCTCCTTATGACTTTGGGCAAGTCACCTAACCCTCCATTGCCCCAGGTACAAAAAGATTGTGAGCCCTCAAGAGACAGTACCTGCATATAACATGGACAGCACTGACTACATCTAAAAATTATTAGTAGTAATAGTTTTCCTCTCTGCCAGCAGATCTGGCTGGAGCCCTACAGGGTATATAATGCCCCCCCCCCCCCCCAGTTCCCACTTATGCCCCCAACTTACATAAGAGGTTGAAACAGGGGTTTCACAAAACTTGTGCCAAACGTGCAGACTGAAGGCTTTGAGGACCTCTTGGGAAATGTGCCAATAAGCCTTTTGGTTATGGAATGTCCCTCAAAGCTATCTAAGTTTTAGGAGGAGAATTACAAAGTATCAGCAGTTCAAGATGCCACTTTCTGCTTGCTGAACACAGATGGACCAGCACGAAAGACAGTGGAAGGAGAAGTTGCCAGGATGCTGAAGAGCAAGGTGGGCACAGCCAAGCAGAATCCATGTTGCAGGTGGGGTGGGAGGGTGAGATTGTGCCTAAATCTCAGAAAGTAGAGTGTACTGGAGCCTGGCAAGTACGAGGACTTTTCCCAACTGATTGACTGACTTTGTCATTCAAGGAGCTACTGAGATGGAAGTTTAGAACATTAAAAAAAAACTATAAAACACAACATTTTTTAAGTAAAAGGGAAACAAATCACCCAACAAAATTGCAAACCAAAACATTTCTATCCCTTCTATCTCACTACATTACCCATGGAAGGGTATTTTAAAAAAACATCCCTGGGCACACCTATCCCTTCTATCTCACTGTATCACGCACTACAGGGAATAAAGTCCTTCTCCTGACATTTCTATCCTTTCTGTCTCATTGCATCTCATGCTGCAGAGCTTAAACTAGAAATAGACATGTCTAAGGATTCCGTCCTTTTCTTTTGTTCTATGTTTGCTACTTTTCTCATACTTCAGAAAATGTTTTCTTCTGATACATAGAATATATTTAATTCTTTGTTAGTTAACAGGAAATGAAAGTTCTCTCGTTTAGGCTTCCATTTATCCAAGGATATGAAAGTGGTTTACAATATCCATAAATGACCTGAGAGATAAAACAGTATCACGACTCACAATGAGTGAATAACACTCTATGAAGCACTCAAAACACAAGTGTTAAACTATTTTCCACTATACACAAGTAACTGAGAAGAATAAAGGAGAGAATCTTTCCACTTTCAATTAAAAATTAACCACTGAGATATTTTTAAATTAGGTAACAGAAATGACTTTCAAATGCTTTGCGCATTTCCAACGGATTTGTTAAGGTTAAATGCCTCTGAAATATTTAAGAATGAACTTTCTGCTTACCTTTCTGCTCCCTTCTGGTCCTTGGAGATTCAGGATTGATCTGCTGCTCCTCAGAAGCCTTTTGTACTCTTATAGCAGTGTAGATGACCTGACCGTCCCCTTGCAACCCTGAAGAACCTTCCAGGGAATTACAAAGAGTTTAGAATCACGAGTTGCTCCTGGGAGTCATAAATCCAACATCCCGGCACATTTACCTGACCAGCGAGATTGGGACGGTTTGGGTCTCTTTTTCTTTCCCATCCTAAGATCAGAATAAGTCACTGTCTCAGCCATCATGAACGCCTCTCACTGTGACTAGCTCTCTAGGGGAGATAATGAACAGTGCAAGCGCACAGGAAGTTTGAGATATTTTAAAGTGAGAAAAAAGGAGCATAAAGCACTGGGTCCGGAAGGCTAACAAAGTGAAACACCCATAATCTTGAGTTTGTAGAACAGCTTTTTGTGCACTCAGGTAGGATCTTACAAATTGCAAGGTGAGTTACCCATGCACCTAGGAAGCAGGCTTTTGCTGTTTCACAATGCAGGAATAGACATCCCCAGGGTTGCAGAATGGGTGAAGTAAATGGCATATGTGCTTATTTTTATTGGTGAATACACATTCATAAGAACATAAGAGTAGCCATACCGGGTCAGACCAATGGTCCATCTAGCCCAGTATCCTGTTTTCCAAACAGTGGCCAAGCCAGGTCACAAATACCTGGCAGAAACCTAAATTGTGGCAACATTCCATGTAGAACCCCAAAGAATAGCAAAATTCTGGAATCCTAAAGAGTGACAAGATTCCATGTAGAACCCCAAAGAATAGCAAGATTCTGGAATCCTAGAGAGTGACAAGATTCCATGCTGAATGTAACCCGGTGGGTTATATTTATTTTTTTTTATTTTTACCTGGGCTCCCAGAGATTGTTGGTGGTCAGTGCTGTGACTCCAGAAGCAGTTCTGGACTTCCTGCATGGAACCGCTGTCTGCGGTTTGCCCCAATGCAACGAAAGTGTGACAAGGCGGTGGCTGTAACCAGAAGGTTGCTAGGCTGTATAGAGAGAGGTGTGACCAGCAGAAGAAAGGAGGCCCCTCCTGGAGTATTGTGTTCAGTTTTGGAGGCCGTATCTTGCTAAGGATGTAAAAAGAATCGAAGCGGTGCAAAAAAAGCTACGAGAATGGTATGAGATTTGCGTTACAAGACGTATGAAGAGAGACTTGCTGACATGAACATGTATACCCTGGAGGAAAGGAGAAACAGGGGTGATATGTTACAGACATTCAAATATTTGAAAGATATTAATCCGCAAACTAACCTTTTCCAGAGATGGGAAGGTGATAGAACTAGAGGAAGGTGAGAGAACTAGAGGGGCAGACTCAAGAAAAATGTCAGGAAGTATTTTTTCACGGAGAGAGTGGTGGATGTTTGGAATGCCCTCCCGCGGGAGGTGGTGGAGATGAAAATGGTAACTGAATTCAAACATGCGTGGGATAAACATAAAGGAATCCTGTTCAGAAGGAATGGATCCTCAGAAGCTTAGCTGAGATTGGGTGGTGGACCCGGTGGTGGGAAGCAGGGCTGGTGTTTGGGAGGCGGGGCTAGTGCTGGGCAGACTTCTACAGTCTATGCCCTGAAAATGGCAGATACAAATCAAAGTAGGGTATACACGAAAAGTAGCACATATGAGTTTATCTTGTTGGGCAGACGGGATGGACCGTGCAGGTCTTTTTCTGCCGTCATCTACTATGTTACTATGTTCTTTTTTTCCATTATCGGCTGAAACCAGCCATCTCTTAACCACGCCCCCATCCCGCCTTCGGTACCCTGCCGACATGCCCCCTTGAACTTTGGCCGGCCCTGCGACGGAAAGCAGTTGAAGCCGGCCAAAATCGGCTTTCGATTATACCGATTTGGCTGGGTTTAGGAGATGGCCGGCCATCTCCCAATTTGTGTCAGAACATGGCCGGCCTTCTCCTTCGAAAATAAGCAGGATAGTATTTTTGGTCTTATTCACCATTTCTTTCCTAACAATTCCTATCACCATGCTTGCTTTTTTGGCCGCCGCTGCACATTGGTTCCTGACCCCCAAGGTGGATCCTTGCAAAAGGTCAACCTTGGTGGTCACTTTTAATCCTCTACAGTTTATTTATTTATTTGGATTTTGCTCACACCTTTTCAGTAGGTAGCGCAAGATGAGTTACATTCAGGTACACTGGGTATTTCCCTGTCCCTGGAGGGGTCACAATCTAATTTGGTACCTGATTCAATAGAGGGTTAAGTGACTTGCCCATGATCATAAGGAGCAGTGGTGGGATTTGAATTGGCCACCTCTAGATATCAAGACTGGTGCTCTAACAACTAGGCCACTCCTGGGAATGGGGGTAGAGAGGGGTAAGAAAAATTCTGGCCACAGTGGTGGAGGGGTAGCGAGGAGAAGGGGAGATGTTGGCAACCTGGGGAGCATAGGGTGAGAAAGGGGAGATGCTGAACTATGGAGGGAGGGGTAGTAGAGCCTTAAGGGGGATGTGTGGTTGAAGATTCTCGTAGGGTGTCTGATACTCTTGGGTTGGCTCTTTGTCCACATTACTGAAGGGAAAAACTCTCTTCCCAAACCTCTCTCAAACTTTCTGCAGAACTTACATTTAGCTGGGAAGAGGATCCTTTCCCCTTTTGCCTTTTTTCCTCCACAGTATTTCTTTCAGCATGAAAGAGGTTGAAATTGTTCAAATTGTTTCTTCCATGCCTTTTACAATGAGCAGCTAAAATGTGAAATGTCTTCTGCAGTTCTTTTTATCTTTGTTTAATTTCCTTGTCTTCTTCTCAAAACCTAACAGGTTGCCTCTGATGCTCTGGTTGACTTGACAGTATACAGTAGGTCTCCTCACTGCCTCTTCTTCCCCCCCCCCCCTCCCCTCCAGCTCTCTGAAGCAAGATTCTCCCTTCCACATAGTTTCCCATGATTCCTTGCAGCATAGGCGCCCCGTATAAGAGGCTTGTGGAGGCTAAGCCTCCCCTGCTCAACCGTGACCTTCCCCTGCGCCCTCCTTCCCTCCTGACTCAGCTCCCCGACCGGCAGCGCCCTCCCAGCTCAGCTCCCCCACTGGCAGCACAGCTTCCCCCCCCCCCCCCCCGCCCCGTGCACACGCGTGTTTTACTTTCCATTTCAATGACGTCAATGAGGAAGAAGGAAGTGTTATGACTCTGCCCCGGTATCATGCTCTCATTCATCTCGCCCCCTAGTGGTCAGACCTGGTGGTCGCAACGGACTGTTTGTTGATGGTTTCCCCGGTTCCAGAAGTCATGCTGGTCCGGTCCGGATTTTCTAGCCTGCCAGTTGGTCTGGAGACTTTTTGGAACTAAGCTGTTTCTGTACCTGGTGAACTCCCTGGCTGTTGGCCTTTATTAACCACCTGGAAGTGTTTCTAGTTTGCCTTGCAACAGAGGTCCTCAGAGGTGTGTCTTCTGCGGTTGTTTGTTGCTGTGCTTTTTGCTACTTTCAGTTTCTGCCTTTGAACCTAGTGCCTGGACCTGGACTTTGACTTTGCTTGCCGCCTGCCTTTGAACCTTTGCCTGGACCTGGACTCTGACTTTGCTTGCCGCCTGCCTTGGAACCTGTGCCTGGAGCTGCACCTTGACTTTATTTACCTGGCCCCGGTTCTGCTGGGTTTGTGGACTATCTTCCTGTTCTCTGCTGTGGCTTCTGTTCCGGTGGGTGTTCCTCCTGCCGCTGCCGTCCTCACGAAGGGTTTAGCTAGTGTTTTTGACTAAAAAAATTCCCATTAGAGTGTCTGTATGTTAATCTGCATTCAAATAGAGCTCTCTGATTGGATGAGCAGCTCCTGTTAGAAAATCTGCCCGGGAACAGAGAGGAGAGGACAGAATCAATGGTTGGGTGGGTGTGGATGGCTGGAGGGGGGGGGGGCAGGGGAGCGAGGACAAGAAATGATGAAGAAAGGCAGAAAGTAAAGAAATAAATGGAAAGGAAGCCCTGGAAATGGAGTTAAGAGGACAGATAGCAGCAGAATCGGATACTGGGCCAGCATGATCAGAAAAACAAAGTCACCAGACAACCACAGGCGTAGCTAGGTTTCAAGGTCAGGGGGAGCAGACTTTTGTAAAATAGGTGCCAGCAACGATCACACAACTAAACTAGCAGAAGTCAAATTGGAAACCACAGGAAACAGTATGAGTATGTGTCTACTTCCCTGGTAGTGGAGAAACGCATTGCACAATAGAAAAATTGATATCATTTTTGTTATGGTTAGTTAGCTGATAGTCATCTAAGAATGCTGCTTGGTAACACAATGTTATGAATTGCCCAAACATTTTTCACTGAATATTTCCTGAACTATGAAGCAAAGTATTTGCAGTCATTTACCATTCACACTCTAACTTAGAGCACCCTCACCCCACATTGGCTCTTTAGCACTTAGCTGCAATTCATACTCTGTCAACCAGGAGTGCTCGTGCTGCTAGTGTTGTCATGATCATGACTGAAGAGTGCAGTGCTGGTGCCACTGGCACTGGCCCTTCCTCTGTGGTTCAGGAGAACCAACACTCCATTCTTCAGCCATGAGTCTGGTGACACCATTAGCAGGAATGCCCCTGTACTCTACCGAGGAACAGCTGTACCTGTAATACAAAGCCTACAAAAGTCACTCAAAATCTATAAAATCTACTTGACCATGACACCACTGATTTACAGAAGTAACACAACAAAGACCTTATCTAGAAAAATGCAACACAGGAAATACTCCAGTAGGAACTAGAACATCAATATGCCCATTAGAAAACTGGAACAAGTTGAATTCTTACAGATGCTTAAACAGAAACTAGGTGCAAACAGAGTACCTGGCCTCAGTCACAAACACTGAACACCCTTGCCAGGTACAGAATAAATTACCACAAAGTTAAAATATGAATATGCAGACTAAACTTAAAACCCAAGAAGCCACACTGCAACACTAGAGAAAGAAATCAAAACAGCACTCTGCAAAATATAAAGAAAGCAGTGTAAACTTACTGTAAAACTGACATTTTCCATTCAGTGAATTAAAAATAAATTTTTTCTTTCTACCTTTGTTGTTTGGTCATTTTGTTTTCTTTTTCCCGTCATGTTTGTCTCAGTCTCCAGTTTCTGGCTTTTCTTAACTTTCTTCACATGATCTACAGTTCATCTGCCACTTCTTCTCTCCCTTCCTGCCTTCTTCACTTTCTCTCCTATATCCACCTCTGAATTGATCTTTTCCTTTCAGCTTTCCTTCATTTAGTTTTCTGCCTCTTAGACTTCATTCATTTTTACTACTCAGTCTTCAATCTTCCTTTTATTTTTAACCACATCTGCCTACAGTTTTCATCTCCCTTACTCCAGCCCTCCCATTCTTCATCCTATTTCATAGTTTTTTTTTGCTAACTATCCCCTCTCTTCCATCACCGTCTCTTTCCTCTCTTCTGTACAGCACCCTTTTTCTATTTTCACTACTCTGACCAGTATATTCTCTTTCATTTTCTCTTACCCCCCCCTCTGTCCAGGATGTCCTCTTTCCCTCACCTCCATCCAGCATCTCTCCCTGACACCCTACTCCCCCCTCGTATGCAGCATTCCTCCTTTCCATGTCAGCATCTCCCTTATATCCCTACTCCTCCCATGTGCAGAATACCCCTTCTTGGTCCTCATCCCTGTGTAATGTCCAGTACCCCCCTCTGTTTTTTTATTCCCCCTTGTCCAGCATCTCCCCCGTCTTCCTACTCACCTCATGTCTAGCATCCTCCAATATTCCCTCCCTCTTCTAAGCCAGCAATTGCCCTCACTCAACCCCTTTAGAGGCCTATCCCCTTCCATCCAGCTGGATGGAGTGTTAGGGAGAGATGCTGGAGGGGGTGAGAGAAAACAAGAGAGAATATACTGGGTAGAGGAGTGAAAATAGAAAGAAGGTGCTGTACAGTAGGGAGGAAAGAGAAGGTGCTGGAAAAGGGGGGAGAGTTAGCAAAAAAAACTGTGAAATAATAGGATGCCCCTCCCCCCCTTCCATCTAGTGTCTGCCCCTAACCCTCTTCTACCTAGTGTGTGCCTCCTCTACTTTTTCCATCCAGCCTGCAATCTTTCCCCTTCCATCCAATGTCTGCCCCCTTTCTCCCTTCTCTCTCCCTATTTTCCAGAGTCTGTCCCTTCTCTTCCACCTTCCTTTCGCCATCAGTCCTCTTTCTAACCCATCTCACTGACTCTTCCTTCTAGTATTTGTCCCCTCTATTCCTCCTTCCAACCAGCACCTGTACCTTCCCACTCTCCATTCAGTAACTGTCTCTTCCAGATCTTTCTCCTCCTCTTCTTTCTGACTCTTTCTCATCGAGCCTCTCTCTTCCTTCTTCCAACCAGCACGTGTCCCTTCCCTTTCTCACTCTGACCCTCCCATCCAGCTCCCTGCCGTCTTCCCCTTTCCTTCCAGCATACTACAAATTGGCTCCACCCTCTCTTCTGCCCGTCTCTGGTCACTTTTTACTTCCCGATGCGTTCTTCCTCCTGCGCCGGTGATTATCAGGCAGCCTGCCAGCGTCGGGGCTTCTGCTGCTTCTCCTCCTCAGGTGCACGTCCCACCTCTGCGCAAAACAGGAAGTTGCTTAGAGTAGGCGGGACGTGCGCCTGAGGAGGAGAAGCAGCAGAAGCCCCGACGCTGGCAGGCTGACTGATAATCGCTGGCGCAGGAGGGAGAACGCATCGGGAAGTAAAAATGACCTCGCGAATGGGAGAGCGCCGGCAGAAGAAGAGGGAGCAGAAAAAAAATATTTATCGGTTGAGGTGCATAGGCGCCACTTTTTAACACAGCTGTTTAGGGGAGCGACTGCTCCCCCTGCGCCCCACCTGGCTACGCTTCTGCAGACAACATAGGTAGAAAAGATAATTTTATTTTCATTATAGTGTTTGGAATATGTCCACTTTGAGAATCAGGTGCTCAACATTAAAAGTTTATATTTATTTACTTATTTATGGCATTTTATCCCACATTAAACATGAATTAGGATGTTTTGTGGCTCTACATGAGAACTGTGATATTATGATCCCTTGTTTCTTATTGTTGACGGTCTGCATTTTCCGTATGGGTGGTATATTGATGTATTAGGTTCTGCCCAGTGTAATATGTATGGTACAGTAAGGTTCTGAGTGTGTTTTTGCACAAAGTTGTGCATAGTGTTTTGTAGTTACGATTGTGGTTAGTATATGCTTTGAGCAACCACTTTATTCTTTAACATATGATGCATATCTAATATCTAAATTTAATAAAAGGTATTAATTGTGACTTTTTATTTATTTATTGTTTCTGTGTGTTATCAGACAATTATGGATTTAAGCTCCACCCCTGGCCCCACCCCTAACCCCACCCCCTTTAGCTTCCCCAAACAGTTGGGCCACCGACCGCCTATGGTCCCGCCTTCTGCGATGATGCATTTCCTGATTTCACGAGGGCGGGACACTGTGTGAAGAGTGAAGGGAGAAGCCAGAGGCGAGCCCGGAATGCCTTCTTCTTTACTGACGGACGAGAACATGCCTGGAAAACAGCGGACATGGTGAAATGCAAAAAAGGAAGAGTGGAGAAGCGCATCTATTTCAGGCTTGAAGGTGAGAAAGGTGTCGAAGAATACTCCAAAAATTCTGCTCAGCCTGTAGGGAGTAAATTTGCACTCTGCTGGAGGAAGAGTGGTAGTTATGCCAGTCAGGCCCTTGGCGTTAAGGGTTGATTTTCGGTTTAACCATTGGATATTAATCAAGTCTGTAGACGTCAGTGGGAAACAGAGTAGGTAAAATTCAAAGGCATTTCTGGCTTCACATTGGTTCTTCAGCAAGATCTCCCCTGTCCTAGTCACCTTTTGATCCCTTCAAAATCTTGACTGGATAAAGTGCTTCTTTAAATTGCATGAGTTGACGAATACCCATTATTTGCCCCTTTTCCCATCCCACACACAAATCATCAAGACAATTAAGTTCTTCATCTGAAATATTTTTTTACTGACTTCTAATGGAAGTTATCTCACTTAAAATAATACAAAAGGAAAAAAATATTGCCAGTGAATGGAAACTGAATTTCAGACTAATTGTTTTGGGACTTCTACACGGTAAGGGAAGTGACATGAGGAGGCTGGAGGAGAGAGAGAGAGAGAGAAAGTGGAAAAGTGCGGGGGAGAGCCAGAGAGAGATGGGGAGAGAAAGAGGAGCCATGGAAGAGAGCAGGGGAGAGCCAGGGACATGGAAAAGAGCAGGGGAGAGCCAGAAAGAAGATTCTGGATGGAAGAGGGGTACAGAGAGAGATGAGTGGAAAGATGGGGAGAGAAAGAGGGGACATGGGCAGGAGAGAGAGAGAAGCAGCTGGGGAGAAACTGGGGTAGACCCTAGCTGTCAGACGGAGAAATGCTGAATGAAAGGAGGGAGAAAGAGGGGAAATGCTGGAAGGAGGGGGCAGAAAGAGGGAAGACACTGGACGGAAGGGTAGGGAGGGAAAGAGGAAAGACACTGGAAGGATGGGGAGAGAGAGGACATGCCATTGCTGAATGGAAAAGTGTCAAGAGAGAGAACTGTCTAGAAGGAAGGGGAGATAGAGGGAGACAATGGATGGAAGGAGAGGGAGATAATGGACGGAAGGATTGGGAGACGGTAATGGGTAGAAGGATGGAGAGAGAAAGAAGGATAATACTGGATGGAAGGGTAGGAGAGAAAGAGGGAAGGTGCTGGACATGGATAGATGGAGGGGAGGGAAGACTGGAAGGAGATGCACATGGATAGAGGGGAGAGAAGAGAGGAGAAATCTGGACATGGATGGAGTGGAGGGCAGGGAAGAGAGGAGAAATAATGGACAAGGATGGAGGGAAGGAAAGACAAATGAAGGAGATACACACAGATGGAGTGGAAGGGAGAGAGGAGAAATGCTGGACATGGATGGAGAGAAGGGAAGACAGAGGAAGTACATGCACATGGATGGAGGGGAGGGGAGTGAGGAGAAATGCTGGATATGGAAGGAGGGAAAATTGCTGAATTTAAGGGCTGGATTGGAACACTTTGAGGGCAGATGTTGAAACCGGAGAAAGGATAGGGACAGGGCTACAGATGGTAGACAGGGCGCATAAGGACGCAGGAGGATGGTGGACATGGTGAGAGAAATAATATCAAATGGAAAGAAGACACTGCATAAAACAGAAGACACTGGGACCAAAGCGAATAGAAAAACTAAATGATCAGACAACAAAGGTAGAAAAAAGTATTTTATTCAGAATTTATTTATTAACTGGAATATGTCAGCTTTTGGAAACGTGCATCTGTGATATTTTGCATGTAAGTTTCAATTTTTCTAGTATTGCTGCATGCTGAGTCTGACTTCTTGAGGTAACTTTCCAGTTCAGTATTTTGCCTTCATATCTGTTGTGTCATGTGTTTTTCATGTGTGATCAAGATGCAGTATTCTGGTAGCGTGTAGTATTTGCAGCCCTTTTGTTTTGTTTCACTAGGTTGTGTACTGGTGTTTTAGAGCCCGGTGTAATTATAGTGTTGCCTAGTGCTGTTATGGTTTGGTAAGGTTATGAGTGTGTTTTTGCACAAGTTTGTGTATAGTGTTTTGCAGTGGAGAGATTGTGTATTGGCCTTACTGAGGTGGCACCAAAACATCAGAAAGGGTTTTAGAGCCTAAATCATGACACACTACCTCTTGCAGGATCTACATATAGTCATTCATAAAAGGAGCTCATTGTGAACACTAGCCATCCTAAAAGGGTGTTTTGTGACTCTACATGAGTATTGTGATATTATGATCCCTTGTTTCATATTGTTGACGGTCTGCATTTTCCGTATGGGTGGTATATTGGTGTATTAGGTTCTGCCCAGTGTAATATTTATGGTACAGTAAGGTTCTGAGTGCGTTTTTGCACAAAGTTGTGCATAGTGTTTTGCAGTTGAGCGATTGTGTTTAGAATATGCTTTGAGCAACCACTTTATTCTTTGACATATGATACATATCTAATATCTAAATTTAATAAAAGGTATTAATTGTGACTATTTTATTTTTATTTTTTTTCTGTGTGTTGTCAGACAATTATGGATATAAGCTCCGCCCCCCGGCTCCACCCCTAACCCCACCCCCTTTAGTCTCCCCAAACAGTTGGGCTACCGACCGCCTATGCCTTGCAGCAAGTGGAAAGTAACCCAATCAATGTTGGCTTGTGCAGGGACTTCATGCAGGTGCCTGAAGGGTTTGTTTTCTTCTCAATCAAGCAGGCACTGGCTGTTTTATGGTTTGAATCAGTCAAGGAAATGAAAATATTATCCGATGGTGAGTAGTACTCAGTTCATTGTAAACTCTGAGAAGAAGTAATCTACAGTTAGGGGATCCTTTTACTAAGGCGCGTTCGTGTCTATGTCAAATTGGAACTTCCACCAGGCTACCTCGTGCCCTGGCCGGTAATTCCATTTTTGCCGTGTGTACAAAACACACAGTAGAAGTTTTCTACTCCGTGGCGCTTACCCGGCGGTAAACACCAATGTACACGCACTGACGCTTACTGCCCGTTTAGTGCATGAGACCTAAGTCAATGAGTGGCGGTAAGGTCTCAGGCCAAAAATGGATGCGCACTGGTTTTAATTTTGCTGCACTTCCATTTTCAGCCACACAATAGAAACATAGAACATAGAAACATGACAGTAGGTAAAGGCCATATGACCCATCCAGTCTGCCCATCCTCTGTAACCCCTAATTCTTCCTTTTCCTAAGCGATCCCACATGCTTATCCCATGCCTTTTTAAATTCTGGAACAGTCCTCGACTCCACCACCTCCACCGGGAGGCCATTCCACGCCTCCACCACCCTTTCTGTGAAATAATACTTCCTTAGGTTACTCCTAAGTCTATTCCCTCATTCCAGAGCTCTCCATTTGAAAAAGGCTCTCTTCCTGTACATAAATGCCCTTGAAATATTTAAACGTTTCTATCATGTCTCCTCTCTTCCAGCGTATACATGTTGAGGACAAGCCTGTCCCTATAATTTTTGCATTCAAGACCGCTTACTAATTTCGTAGCCACCCTCTGGACCGACTCCATCCTGTTTATATCTTTCCGTAGGTGCGGTCTCCAGAAATGCACGCAGTACTCCAAATGAGGCCTCACCAGAGACTTATACAATGGCACTATCACCTCCTTTTTCCTGCTGGTCATGCCTCTCTTTATGCACCCAAGCATCCTTCTGGCTTTGGTCGTCGCTTTTTCTACCTGTTTGAAAGCTTTAAGGTCGTCAGACACAATCACCCCCAAGTCCCGCTCTTCCTTTGCACACTGAAGCACTACACCCCCTATACTGTACTGTTCCCTCAGATTTTTGCGACCCAAGTGCATGACTCTGCATTTTTTGGGATTAAACCTTAGTTGCCAAATATCGGTCCATTCCTCTAGCTTCGCTAGGTCCTTCCTCATGTCATTCACACCCTCCAGGGTGTCCACTCTGTTGCAGAATTTAGTATAATATTACAAAGAGACAAACCTTACCAGACAGCCCTTCCACAATATCGCTCACAAAGATAGTGGAGTACCACAGGGATCGGTCCTGGGGCCGGCTCTTTTTAACATCTTTGTGAGCGATATTGTGAAAGGGCTGTCTGGTAAGGTTTGTCTCTTTGTAATCGGCCCTAGGACCGATCCCTGTGGTACTCCACTGACAACATCCTTTTCTTCAGAGCAAGCTCCATTTACCACCACCCTCTGTCTCCTACCATTCAACCAATTTTTAACCCAATCGTTGCTCTAAGTCCCATACCGAGGGCACTCAATTTATTTATCAGTCGCCTGTGTGGAACCGTGTCAAAGGCTTTGCTGAAAGCCAAGTATACCACATCCAGCGCCCCTCCCACATCCAACTGTTTGGTCACCCAGTCGAAGAAGAAGACAGATAGATTCGTCTGCCACGACCTGCCACTAGTGAAGCCATGCTGCCTCGGGTCTCGCATTCCATGTAGTTCAAGAAATGTCGCAATCCTGCTTTATAGAAGAGTTTCCATTAGCTTACTCACCACCGAGGTCAGACTGACAGGTCTGTAATTCGCAACCTCTTCCTTACTTCCACTCTTGTGCAAAGGAACCACCCTTTATCCAGGCGTGCTGAAAAATGGAGCTGCGCGCGTCCAAATCAGGTGCCTACACTAGTGCAGGTCATTTTTCAGAGCACCTTAGTAAAAGGGCTCCTAAGTGAAGTTCCTCACATGTATATGTAAGTTTACAATGAAGTGTTTTACTAAAAATGTACTAGGGAATGTCTCACTCCCTGGATCTTCCCATCAATAGGAGACAGAACTAATCTTGCTGTTTGTGTGTAACCATTTGTAATTTTGTCTACGAGTCTAATGCTCTCGCTGTTTTTATTAGAACATTCAATACAAAGTACTCAAACACTTCAAAGAATATTTAATCCAATATTAATTATTTTTATACCTACTAAGCTTGTAAGAGATTTGCCATAGAAACTACACAAGTCATTTTAGAAGCCTTGTACGATATTCAAAATATAACTGTAAAAAGGGAAGTACTACTAATATGTTATTTTAATATGCAAACACTTGTTACTGTTGATTTTATAATGTGTCTCTAGAATTTCCTCAGGATGCACAAGCAGGGTTTAAAAAAGGTCTGGATGGCTTCCTAAAGGAAAAGTCCGTAGACCATTATTAAATTGACTTGGGGAAAATCCACTGCTTATTTCTGGGATAAGCAGCATAAAATGTATTAGTACATAAGTAATGCCGCACTGGGAAAAGACCAAGGGTCCATCGAGCCCAGCATCCTGTCCATGACAGCGGCCAATCCAGGCCAAGGGTACCTGGCGAGCTTCCCAAACGTACAAACATTCTATACATGTTATTCCTGGAATTGTGGATTTTTCCTAAGTCCATTTAGTAGTGGTTTATGGACTTGTTCTTTAGGAAACCATCTAACCCCTTTTTAAACTCTGCTAAGCTAACCGCCTTCACCACATTTTCCGGCAACGAATTCCAGAGTTTAATTATGCATTGGGTGAAGAAAAATTTTCTCCGATTTGTTTTAAATTTACTACACTGTAGTTTCATCGCATGCCCCCTAGTCCTAGTATTTTTGGAAAGCGTGAACAGACGCTTCACATCCACCTGTTCCACTCCACTCATTATTTTATATACCTCTATCATGTCTCCCCTCAGCCGTCTCTTCTCCAAGCTGAATAGCCCTAGCCTCCTTAATCTTTCTTCATAGGGAAGTCGTCCCATCCCCGCTATCATTTTAGTCGCCCTTCGCTGCACCTTTTCCAATTCTACTATATCTTTCTTGAGATGCGGCTACCAGAATTGAACACAATACTCAAGGTGCGGTCGCATCATGGAACAATACAATGGCATTATAACATCCTCACACCTGTTTTCCATACCTTTCCTAATAATACCCAACATTCTATTCGCTTTCCTAGCCGCAGCAACACACTGAGCAGAAGGTTTCAGTGTATTATCGACGATGACACCCAGATCCCTTTCTTGGTTCGTAACTCCTAACGTGGAACCTTTCCGAGCACTCTACCAAAACCCTCATCCACACCCTTGTCACCTCTCGTTTAGACTACTGCAATCTGCTTCTTGCTGGCCTCCCACTTAGTCACCTCTCCCCTCTCCAGTCGGTTCAAAACTCTGCTGCCCGTCTCGTCTTCTGCCAGGGTCGCTTTACTCATACTACCCCTCTCCTCAAGACCCTTCACTGGCTCCCTATCCGTTTTTGCATCCTGTTCAAACTTCTTCTACTAACCTATAAATGTACTCACTCTGCTGCTCCCCAGTATCTCTCCACACTCGTCCTTCCCTACACCCCTTCCCGTGCACTCCGCTCCATGGATAAATCCTTCTTATCTGTTCCCTTCTCCACTACTGCCAACTCCAGACTTCGCGCCTTCTGTCTCGCTGCACCCTACGCCTGGAATAAACTTCCTGAGCCCCTACGTCTTGCCCCATCCTTGGCCACCTTTAAATCTAGACTGAAAGCCCACCTCTTTAACATTGCTTTTGACTTGTAACCACTTGTAACCACTCGCCTCCACCTACCCTCCTCTCTTCCTTCCCATTCACATTAATTGATTTGATTTGCTTACTTTATTTATTTTTTGTCTATTAGATTGTAAGCTCTTTGAGCAGGGACTGTCTTTCTTCTATGTTTGTGCAGCGCTGCGTATGCCTTGTAGCGCTATAGAAATGGTAAATAGTAGTAGTAGTAGTAGTAGTAGTATGACGTAGCTATAATTTGGGTTCTATTTTCCCACATGCATCACCTTTTGGGGATCTAGCCAGGTATTTGTGACCTGGATTGGCCACTGTGGGAAATAGGATGCTGGGCTTGATGTACCTTTGGTCTGACCCAGTATGGCAATACTTATGTATTTATGTACTAAGGAGAAAAGGAAAATAAAAAGAGGTGGTATATGAACCAGGCTATCCAAAAATGGAACCAAATAAAATGTAATAAATATTAGGACAAAAAATGTTTAATAATTTTCAAGCTAAAAACAATAAAACAATTTCATGACTCTTGAAAATTATTAAACATTTTTTGTCCTAATATTTATTAAATTTTATTTGGTTCCATTTTTGGATAGCCTGGTTCATATTCCCACCTCTTTTTATTTTAATTTTATGCTCCGTGTGATCTACTGAGTTCTCCATGCACGTGGATCCACTAAGGACAAAAGGAACATATTTTAAGTGGTCTAAAATATGTGTATATTTCCCATTTACAAAACAAGGGTGGAAGGGAGGAAAAATTCCAAAAGACACAGGCAAAATAGAAGTAAGAGTTACTATTGATCATTATATCTTACCTGTTTTGTTTTGTGTTATGTAAATAATTCTACTGACCTAGCCACCTAATTTCTTACACAGTAATTTGTTAAATTAGACCATACCTCTTACTCTGTTTATGATTATACCTTTTGCAACGTAGTGTAAGCCACATTGAGCCTGCAAATAGTTGGGAAAATGTGGGGTACAAATGCAGCAAATAAATAAATAAATAAAATGTTTACTAGCCACAAATAATAATCCACAAGAAAATACAAAGGTAACCCAAGTGACCCGTCGCTGGCAGTCAACTCAGCAAGAAACAAATGAAAACATGTGCCAAAATAAACAGAAAGAGTATAATGACATATTAGGACATGTCAAGAATATTAAAGCACGGAAAAACTTAATTCCATTCTAATTTGGATGAATAGCCGTGACCCTAATCTCAAATTCAAACTGCAGTTTGATGTTAGCCAAATTCCGTTTTTGGATATCATGGTCAAGAAGGAAAGATATCAATTATCCACTACTCTGTACAGAAAGTCCAAAGATAAAAATTGTTATCTACACTTTTCCAGTTATCACAGTAGATCTTTGAAGGAAAACCTGCCATACATTCAATTCTTGAGACTACGGAGATCACATGCGACACAAGATGACTTCAATCAAAAATCTAAGGATCTAACCAAGAGATTCACAAGAAGAGGTTATCCCAGAAAATGTATTGCCGATGGATTTCAGAAAGCAAGTGCACAAGTCAGGGAAGACCTTTTGAAAACCGGTATAAAAGAAAAAAAGACACCCTGATCTGGTTTGCACATTTTGGGTTTCTTCCATAAGCCATTATGTCAAGGAGATTACAAAGAAACGTTGGCACATTGTACAATCACACTCTTGTTTTAGAAACATCACTCCAACTTTTGCTCTTTCAAGGATGGGACGACTTCCCTATGAAGAAAGGCTGAAACAGCTTGGGCTCTTCAGCTTGGAGAAAAGATGGCTGAGGGGAGATATGATAGAGGTCTATAAAATAATGAGTGGAGTGGAACGGGTAGACGAGAATTGTTTGTTTACTCTTTCCAAAAATACTACGACTAGGAGGCAAGCAATGAAGCTACAAAGTAGTAAATTTAAAATGAATCAGAGAAAATATTTCTTCACTCAACGTGTAATTAAACTCTGGAATTCGTTGCCAGAGAATGTGGTAAAAGCAGTTAGCTTAGTGGGGTTTAAAAAAGTTTTGGATAGCTTCCTAAAAGAAAAGTCCATAAGCCATTATTAAAATGGACTTGGGAAAATCCACTGCTTATTTCTATGGTATGCAGCATAAAATGTATTGTACTGTTTTGGGATCTTGTCAGGTACTTGTGACTAGGATTGGCCACGGTTGGAAACAGGATACTGGGCTTGATGGACCTTTGCTCTATCCCAGTGTGGCAACACTTATGTACTTATGTAATTTCAGGAACTACCTTGTCCCTTCAACCTTGCCAGACTGTAACAAACCACACACTAATTATACAGGTCATACCAGGGTGTATCTGCTATAGGGCCACGGGGGCCAGGGCCCCCGTAGATTTGGCCCTGGACCCCCTACTGACGACCCTCGCAACGCCCCCTCCCGCCGCCAACCTGCCATCAACGTCCTTTGCTGGTGGGGGACCCCAACCTCCGCCAGCCGAAGTCGTCTTCCTTTGTTCGTTTGGGTTTCTTTCTGAGTCTGACTCTGACGTCCTACACGTACACAACATGCAGGACGTCTGTATGTGCAGGACGTCAGAGTCAGACTCAGAAAGAAAAAACCCAAACGAAAGAAGACGATTTCGGCTGGCGGGGGTTGGGGTCCCCCGCCAGCAAAGGTGTGCGACAGCGGGCGGGGGGTCGAGAGGGTCATTGGCGGTCGAGAGAGTCATCGGGCGGGCAGGCCACAGATGTTGGAGGTGGTTCTGGCGGCGCCGGGGGGGTGGGGCTAAAATGTGCCCCCTCAACTCGGCTCTTGACCCCCCTACCGGCGAAGTCCAGATACGCCCCTGCGTCATACTCCATGCGGATCTTGCTCTGTCTGCAAACATTCATTCACACTTTCAATATTCATTCATCTATCCATAGGAAAAAGTTATAATTTATACTTCAATAGCAACTGTAAATCTGAAAATGTAGTGTACATTATTATCTGCCCATGTAAACAACTATACATAGACAAGACTAAAAGAATGTTAAGAACTAGAATTATCGAAATGAAATCAGAACATTGGTTAAATACACAACATTGTGTAGATGAAATTCAGTTTCTAGCTTTTTGTACTATTTGGAGAAGTTGGCGAGGAGGAGACATAGATACAGCTCTATTAAGAATAGAAGAAAGGATCATCTTTGAACTCAATACTGTACATCCAGCTGGACTAAACAAAGAAACTGAGATGGTGCACTTTCTTTGAAAGATATATTTTCATGTTACCTCCTTAAGTTTTTATCCATATTTTTATATTTGATTTATATTCTTATTATTCTAACATTTGATGGTTATTACATCTGTATATATTATATGTTTTAATATTTGATGATGTTATTATATCTTTATATTATATCATTGTTTAATGGTTATTAAGACCAGGATTTATTTGTTTTAAATTATTATTTTTTAACCAAATGTTCACGCATTCTTATTGTTTTTTTTAATGATGTACTTATACAATGTAGTAGATATCTCCTGTGGACGATTATTATCTCATCTGAGTTCACGGATCTACTAGTCTCCACTTTTGTTTTTAATCAGTTCTATACCAGACTCACTCTGCATGATGTTGCTTGTTTGGTTTCATGAATATCCTGAGTGAACCAAGAAGCCTGTGAACCCTGAGTTTCCTCAGGAGCTAAGGGCAGTAGAACCTGCTTGTCACTGCCACTAGTGGAACATGTGAATATCAGCTGCAGTGTCTGATTTACAGCTATACTTTTGTAATGGAAGATTTTAAAGATTGTTTTCCAACTCTGCCTTGACCGACAGTGCACTTGGGGTCTGTATTTTTGATTAGAAGTAATTCTGTTTGTGTGAAATGTGGAAGAAGATAAGACACAGTTCTAATTAATCTGGTATATGAAGGGAGAGGTGGAGCCTGTTTCGAGTTCAGACTGGCCAACTGGACTGAGAAACATGTGACTACATTCCCACAGTATGGCTTGTTTACCTAAACAGAGAAATTCTCAAGCATTCTGTAATTTTCTTTAGCTCTGAACGTGAGTTCTAAGCTTAATAAAAAGAGGAATTTTAGTCATTAAAGCTGGGAGCTCAACTGTGAGTAATGTACGTACAGCACAGAGAACCATATTTCCTGGTCAAAGAAACTCCTGGCTTTCACTTTGAACAACCCCCCCCCCCCCCCAGCTGATGATAAGAGCCTGGATGTAGAGATTAAGGACCAGTGATGTATAGTGTATAGTGTATGTATAGTGTATTATTGCTTCTTTTCCTGGTCTAGAAACTCCTAGCAGTGATATAATGATTTTTTTAAACTATAGATAGGTATTGGCTTAATCATTGTCTATATATCTTAATCATTGTGTATCTTAGACAATAATGAACCTCTAATAAAAGTCTGATGGGGATGGGGAGAGGGATCTTGGGGTGATAGTATCTGAGGATCTGAAGGTGATGAAACAGTGTGACAAGGCGGTGGCCGTAGCTAGAAGGTTACTAGGCTGTATAGAGAGAGGTGTGACCAGCAGAAGAAAAGAGGTGTTGATGCCCCTGTACAAGTCGTTGGTGAGGCCCCACCTGGAGTATTGTGTACAGTTTTGGAGGCCGTATCTTGCTAAGGATGTAAAAAGAATTGAAGCGGTGCAAAGAAAAGCTACGAGGATGGTATGGGATTTGCGTTACAAGATGTATGAGGAGAGACTTGCGGACCTGAACATGTATACCCTGGAGGAAAGGAGGAACAGGGGTGATATGATACAGACGTTCAAATATTTGAAAGGTATTAATCCGCAAACGAACCTTTTCCGGAGATGGGAAGGCGGTAGAACGAGAGGGCATGAAATGAGATTGAAGGGGGGCAGACTCAAGAAGAATGTCATGAAGTATTTTTTCACGGAGAGGTTGGTGGATGCTTGGAATGCCCTCCTGCGGGAGGTGGTGGAGATGAAAACGGTAACGGAATTCAAACATGCGTGGGATAAACATAAAGGAATCCTGTGCAGAAGGAAGGGATCCTCAGGAGCTTAGCCTAGAATGGGTGGCAGAGCTGGTGGTTGGGAGGCGGGGCTAGTGCTGGGCAGACTTATGCGGTCTGTGCCGGGGCTGGTGGTTGGGAGGCGGGACTAGTGCTGGGCAGACTTATACGGTCTGTGCCAGAGCTGGTGGTGGGAGGCGGGACTAGTGCTGGGCAGACTTATACGGTCTGTGCCAGAGCTGGTGGTGGGAGGCGCGACTGGTAGTTGGGAGGCGAGGATAGTGCTGGGCAGACTTACACAGTCTGTGCCAGAGCTGGTGGTGGGAGGCGGGGATAGGGCTGGCCAGACTTATACGGTCTGTGCCTTGAAGAGGACAGTACAAATAAAAAAGTAGCACATATGAATTTATCTTCTTGGGCAGACTGGATGGACCGTGCAGGTCTTTTTCTGCCGTCATCTACTATGTTACTATGTAATAAAAGTCTCATTTACCTAATATGAATCCAAGAGAATCCACAGTAATTACTGAGTAGTCTGTGTCAGTGAGGCAGGCTGTAAAACCAGGTCAGAACAACCTTCCTGGAAGCAGGTCTAGTAACCAGAAGGCCTGGGAGTTGGCCCTTCAGAGGTAGGCAGAGCTTGGAGCTGGTTACTTTAGCAGCATTTACTTGCCAATAGTGAGCAATTATTGTGGTCATTACACTCTCAGGACCAATTTCCAAACTGAATGTGCTTATATAAAGAGGAAAGGTCCCACTGAACTTTCTGTCTGAGAAGTTCCGAGAGAAGAGGACATTTCTCTGGTAAGTGAACACTATTTTGCTTTGTGCTTTGGGAACTTAAAGATTGGGGTTTAAAGGAGGAATTGTAGGTTAGTGATAGGCAAAATAAAAATATAAAAGCAAATTTTATCAACTAATCTCCATAGTCTTTTCCACTTAGTTTTAAAAATGTTGTACCACAGCATTAACAGATAGAATCTAGCAGGCACTGCAAATCTAGTTTAGTCTTCCCGCCCACCCCTAGGACAACTCTTCATTTATAGTCAGTTATTGTAATAAGGGTAACAAGCAAGGAGTGTTCTTACAGAGTTTTAAATACATTTCATTACCATCTAAGAAGGAAACACTAAATAAATCATACAATATACCATATAAACTAAAAGACACTTTTATATTAGACTAATATCCTTAATACTGTAGCAAGTTTTAAATTATTGAAAAACTCAAAAACACTAAGATGGAAGCAGTCCAGCAGCGAGAGGGGTGCTATCCAGTCTTTTGCAGTGGGTGTCACATGTATGATTATCTCCCAGTTGGTGAGATGTCATATGTGTGTGCCCGATGCAAAGAGCTCCTAGCTCTCAGGGAACGTGTCCGTTCTCTTGAGGCTAGAGTAGCAGACTTGGTGGAGCTGAGGGAGACAGAGAGGTACATAGAGGAGACCTACAGGGATGTTGTAGATAAGTCCAACCTCCAGTCTGGTAGCCCCTGTGCTACCTTGGAGGAGGGAGGTCTTCTAGAAGGAGAGCATCACCCTGGTGAAGTACTACTACTACTACTTCTTGACATTTCTAAAGCGCTACTAGGGTTACGCAGCGCTGTACAATTTAACATAGAAGGACAGTCCCTGCTCAAAGGAGCTTACAATCTAAAGGGCAAATATACAGTCAGTCAAATAGGGGCAGTCTAAATTTCCTGAAAGGTATAAAGGTTAGGTGCCGAAAGCAACATTGAAGAGGTGGGCTTTGAGCAAGGATTTGAAGATGGGTAGGGAGGGGGCTTGGCGTAAGGGCTCAGGAAGTTTATTCCAAGCATAGGGTGAGGCGAGGCAGAATGAGCGGAGCCTGGAGTTGGCGGTGGTGGAGAAGGGTACTGAGAGGAGGGAAGTAGGAAGTACTCCTGTAGCCAGGACCTGCCCATCAGGGGATGCACTATCCTCTGACACCGAGGATACGTCTCCAAATGCTGCCCGGGAGGGAAAGGTTAGGACAGCTGTTGTAGTTGGTGATTCGATCATTAGGCATATAGATAGCTGGGTGGCTGGTGGACATGAGGATCACCTGGTGACTTGCCTGCCTGGTTCGAAGGTGGCGGAGCTCACGTGTCACCTAGATAGGATTTTACATAGTGCAAATGAGTGGAGTTGAACGGGTAGATGTGAAGCGTCTGTTTACACTTTCCAAAAAGACTAGGACTAGGGGGCATGCGATGAAGCTACAATGTAGTAAATTTAAAAGGAATCAGAGAAAATATTTCTTCTCTCAACGTTTAATTAAACTCTGGAATTCGTTGCCAGAGAATGTAGTAAAGGCGGTTTTCTTAGCACAGTTTAAAAAAGGTTTGCATGGCTTCCTGAAGGAAAAGTTCATAGACCATTATTAAATTGGACTTGGGGAAAATCCGTTGCTTATTTCTGGGATAAGCAGCATAAAATGTATTGAACTTTTTCGGGATCTTGCCAGGTATTTGTGACCTGGATTGGCCACTGTTGGAAACAGGATACTAGGCTTGATGGACCTTTGGTCTTTCCCAGTATGGCAATACTTATGTACTTGTATATTAATTTCATTTTATTGCCTGTTCTCCACTTTATCCCTTAGAATTCCCCCTATAAGATGTCAAAGGCATGAAACACTGGCAGAGAAGGGAAGCCAAGGAGGACTCCATCATTATTCTGCAACCACATTTGAATTAAACATTCTGTAGCAAAGAGGACACTTTATAATCATTGAACTTGTGTATTTCACAAAAAAATGTCCTCATAGGGAATTTACACCTCCTCTGAAGGATGCGAAGACCTGCTCATTTGGATCTGGGATTTTAAGGGATGAATGATGTGGTGATGTTATTTATCCCTCCGGTCTGAAATACCATCTCAGAAAGCTGAACATTTTCCACCCAATATTCAGCCCACGGCAGTAAATGACATTTGAGCATCTCACAGCCACTCAAATGAAATGACCCTGGATATTCAATATCAGCTGAAAGAATCCCTCAGAGAGAGACAATAATTAGACAATCAGTTAAGGAGCCAATCTCTATTGTAAAAAGACTACGTTTGCTGTAGAAACCACGTCTGAAAAAGCTACCAACTTTTAAATTTGTAAGTTAAAAAAAAAAAAAGTTTTGTGTAAGAGTCGAGAGAGTTCAGTGTAGGCTGAGGATTTCAGCCAGGCTTAAAATTCAGTGAGACTTGCCGCTAACTTGCGACTCACAACATAGCTCTGTACATCATATCCTTACTCTCTATGTACCGGCTCTATTTTGGTGAACTAACCAAACCCTGTGTAACGTGAAAGTAGTTACCGACTACTTGTCCTTTAGAAAAATGCTGAAAGCTCATTTCTTTAAGCAAGCCTACTCTAATGTCCCAACCTAATCTTACCAACCTCCACTCCCAATTCTGTTCTGACTTAGATACCGACTTCATCATTGGTTTTACTTACCCCACCTCCCCATTCCCCCTCTACTCATCCCATCCTTCTCTTTTCCATCTCTCCTTACCCCTTTTCTCCCAACCTATACTATCCTATCCTGTCTACCCTCCCTTATCCTAATCATACATTATCAAGTTTCAACTTTATCATGTTTCATTACTGTTTTGTTATCAATAGAAATCAAACAAAATAAAACATGGAAAAGAAAATAAGATGATACCTTTTTTATTGAAATTTCTATTATAAGACTTTGTATTTCAAATTACTATGTAAGCCGCATTGAGCCTGCATTGTGTGGGAAAGCGCGGGGTACAAATGTAATAAATAAAATAATTACCAAACTTGTCTTTAAATCTAACCATGGGTTAATGCAGCAAACCTAGTACATTTTAAGCTTGGCTGAGATCCTCAGCCTATACTGAACTCTCTCGACTCTTACACATATAATTTTTTTTTTTTTATTTACAAATTTACAAGTTGGTAGCTTTTTCAGACGTGGTTTCTACAGCAAACAGTCTTTTTACAATAGAGATTGGCTCCTTAACTGATTTCCTGGATATTCGATGGCAGGACATGCGCAGCTCTGCGGTGCCCAGTTAACTTCACCACATAAAGGGGCCCTTTTACTAAGGTGCATAAGGACCTACGTGCATCGAGCGCATGATAAATCAGCATTACCGCCCGGCTACTGCGTGCCCCAGGCAGGAATTCTGAATTTGGCGCACGCCGAAAACATGCGGTAAACGGCAGTGGACATGCGCTGTATGCCTATTGCCCAGATAATGCATGAGACCTTACTGCTAAGTCAGTGGGTGGCGGTAAGGTCTCAGGCCGAAAATGGATGTGCTGGTTTTTATTTTTGCCGCACATCCATTTTCCAGCCCTTTAAAAAAAGGCCCTTTTCCCACGGCACGGTAAAAATTGGCTCGGTGCGCATCCAAAAGATGTGCTTGTACTGCCGAAGGCCAGTTAGAGAATGGCTGATTAGCAGGGATATTCACTGCCACTGAATGTCCTCGGATAGCCCTCGACAAGCCATTTCTATGGCCAGGAGCTTCTCCTGAATTTTTAAAAGGCTTTGAATATCAGGCCTTTGATGTTTTGCTCAAGTGGGCTCACTTGTATGTAAAGTTTTACAAAATCCAGCATTTACATATGTAAGTTTTAAAACTGGTGATGTGTACACAGAAGAAACAAATCTCCACAAGAACAGCTAAGATGACTCAGGAACAAGTAGACGATGCTTCAGATGCTTTAACAGTTTATTGTAAGACAAATGAGACTCGACAGAGCTGTGTTTCAGTCGACAAGACCTGTATCAGGAGTCTCTTGAATTTTATAAAATCATCCACTTGAAATATTCTTTGTGGTCAGTGTAGTAAAACCACAAGCAAAACAATCCATGCGCCAAACCAATTGAAGGTCACTGTGAAAGCAACTAGCAAAGCAAATGTTAACTCACACGAACTACTAAACTCCGAGTAAAGGCAAGTAAGTCCCACAACTTAGACATTGAGGGACCCTTTTACTAAGCTGCACAGGCGTGTACGCGCGTCCTATGCATGTAAATTTTGATTCATTTTTTATGTGCATCCACTAGGTGTGCCGGAAAATTTCCAGCAAGCGGCGCTAATCAGACAGTAATCAGCTTTGTATGCGCATAGACCTTTACCACCCGGTTAACACATGAGACTCTACCGCTAGTTCAATGGGTGGTGGTAAGGTCACAGGCCCAAATGGACTCATGCCAATTTTTATTTTGCCGCACGTCCATTTTTGCCCCCCACCCCCCAAAACATGCCTTTTTTGCAGGCGCGCTGAAAAATGCACTAGTCCAATACACGCGTCTACACCAGCACAGGTCATTTTTCGGCACACCTTAGTAAAAGGACCCTAGAGTGAGTCTATTGTAAAATACCTGAAACATTCTGAATGTCCCTTTTGCAACCTCAGTGTTCCTTGCAAATGGGGTTTTAAATCTCATAAATAATGTTGTTTTTGATCCACTGACTTGCACTTATCAAACATGCTTGAAGAATGGTTAGAGTACCGTCTACTCCATTCTACAAACAATCATCACTGATTATTATGTTTTCCTAATTCTTGATCTTTTACAATCCAAATCCCCAACCTGTTATCCCTTCCATTACCAACCTCATCGCCAACTTCAACATCCACAAGACAACCCCATCCAACGAAACATTCACATAGGTAAAATAAAATGGGATGACACAAAAGCACCAGTGCCGAAGCTCGTAATGGATATAACATAACTCTTCCGCTCTTCGATTCCCTAATGTGTCTGTAACACATGAACCTTATCCTACCACAACATCACTTTTTATTTGTTCTCTACCGGAGTTGGCGAACGCCTTTACGGTACTGTAAGCCACATTGAGCCTACAAATAGGTGGGAAAATGTGGGATACAAATGTAACAAATAAATAAAAAGAAAAATATGCAAATTAATTTAAAATTAATATTACAGGCTTCGATCAAGAGCTGCCAACAGGAGCCTCAGCACGTTTTAGCAGATCAGTAATAATGTAGAATGGGTCATCTCTCTGTTTCTCTCTCCGATCTCTTAACTGACTCAGCAATCGTTTCATAGCCCCAGGATGAGAGATAGACATGAGGGAGGGAGAGAGGATGGCAGAAAGACAAAGGTATCAATAATTATATTTATTTATGAACTTTATAAACCATCTTCTCGGAAAGCCAATCAAGATGATGCACAATGTTCCATCTTTATCTGGAACATGGATAAGACACATGACGATCCATTCCCGTCTTCATAGTCTATCGTTATGATCACACTTTCTCATTAGTTTCCATCGACATTTTTCATGCCACTAATTGATACCGGTAGAATATTAAAATCCTCTTTAATCAGTAGCTGGACTGCACACTTCTCACAGATCCAGTGATTCTGATCAGCACACTTCCAATCGTATAATTTACTCTTATACAGCGCTGCACAGTGAGTATTATAACGAATTGTAACAGACCTGTTGTGAAGAAAATATATAATTATTTTACTACTAACATTTATAGTAGGGCTGCTATCTTCAGAAATGTACACATTTAACATAATGGAGGGAATTCAATACACAACGCTGAATTTAGGCACCAGATAATTCAACGTTAAGCGCTAGTCTATAAAAGGAGCATGTCAATCTGGCTTCAGACCTGGGTACTAATCAGAGACAGTTCTTGTGTCCCTTCTTGATGATCTGCACAGAAACCATGGCAGACGTTCTGCCTCAATGCTATGCTAGTGTTGCTCGATTTCTTGGCAGCCTTCGTCACCGTGGATCATAATATCATGCATACCAGACTGGCAGAAACAGGTATCAGAGGCACAGTGCTTACTTGGTTCAAATCCTATCTGTCAGATAGACTAAAATCAGTTCTGCTCAGCAACAGCACATCATCACCTTGGGCACTGGACTGTGAGGTGCCATGGGAATCCATACTGTCTCCCATTTTATTTGATATCTACCTCAAGCCTCTGGCTGAGCTGCTTCGGTGAATGGACATAAAATTCTACATCTATGCTGATGATAAAGCTTTTGATAAAGTTCCTCAAGAGAGACTCCTGAGAAAATTCAAGAGTCATGGAAGGCAAGGTTCTGGTTATTTGGTATTGACTCCTGAGGCAGGCCTTGTGGCCGAAACATGGCTCGTGTTGCGTCATCCATACCTTTAATTTGCTGTTGACTACTACAATACATTTTCATATCTCTGTTTGATTCAGGACCTGCTCTTCCTAATCCATACACCAAGCAATGACTACATAGTCCGAGTAAATACGTATCATCATGTTGGTACACATACATGTCAGAATAAGGATTTCTGTTGCTATATGGAGTGAGTTCATCTGTTGTTGGCATCTTACCCTTTCTGCATTGTGAGTTTCCTCTTGTGTGAAATTGAGTCCTGAATAAATAAACATACCTTGACTCTGTACCATCCAGCCATATCCATCTGTTATCTGTGAAGCATAGACCAACCCAGGATGTGCCTTTTATTTGGTCAGTAAAGAAGTCCTGGAAATAAAGAGAGCAAGTGAATAAATAGCCTCGACCATCACTAAAGGCCTAAGACACCAAAAATATTTTGGCCTCCAGAATATGAAATGTATTTAATCATCGTAGGAGGAGGCTGCAGTAATTCAAATGGGGATGTCCTAATTTGCATAGGACTTCTTGCTGAGAAAAAGGGACATCCAAGTGGCGACATTGAAAATTTCTTAGATATTTTACAAGAGGTTCACTGAAAGCAGAACAATGGTAAAATACATATAAGGATGTGCAGTAATTATTTTGCTCTGTGCTTTCGTAACTTAAAGACTGGGGTTTAAAAGAGGAATTATAGGTTATTGATAAAGACAATTAGGATAAAAAAAAACCCCCACAAACCTTATTAACTAGTCTCCATACCCTTTAATCCATTGCTTTAAAACTTGAACTTTCTGCCACTACATTAAACAGATAGCCTGTAGAAGGCACAGCAGGGCCTAGTTCAGTCTTCATTCCCACACCCTCCCCACCCCTAGCACATGTCTTCATTTATAGTCAATTATTCTAATTAGGATAACAAGACGACAGTTTTCATTAGAGTTTTAAAAGGGTTCCAGGTGTGATCCAGGTAAGCCTGATTTCAGTGCCAGGTAAAACAGTGGAAGCTATTAGAAAGAATACAATTACAGAACACATAGACAGACATGGTTTAATAGGACAGAGTCAGCATGGGTTCAGCCAAGGAAGGTCTTGTCCTACCAATTTGCTTTATTTCTTTGAAGGCATGAATAAACATGTCGATAAAGGTGAGATGGTTTATGTACTGTAACTAGATTTTCAGAAAGCTTTTGACAAAGTTCCTCATGAGAGACTCCTGAGAAAATTAAAGTGTCATGGGATAGGAGGCAATGTTCTGTTGAGGATTAGGAATTATTGGACTTTAAACAGAGGGAAGGGGGATTACAACCATGTTTTCATCCTGGATTAGTAATATTGTCATCTACTAATGTGTTCTGCTACTTTATTCTATCATGGTGATTTGTATTGATTCCTTCTCCAATTTTCGTAAGCCACATAGAACTAGATTTGATACCTGGATATTTCTCTGATATGTCTAATAAAATGAAATGACATGAAAATGAAATTTTGGGTGCAAAGATTTAATCCTTGCGCCTAACCTAGGTGCAGATCTACCGTATTCTAGAACACTCTGCATGCACAATTTTGAGCGCCATATGTAGAATTTGGAGGTAATTGAGTACCTGCTAACTAGATAAGTGTCACTCGTATTTTCTCTGTTGTTGGCCCCACATTGTGGAATGCTCTTCCGCTGTCTTTGCGTCAAAATTTCTTCCTCACCTTTGTTCAGGAAACTGTTGAAGACTTTGGACCCTGTTTACTAAGTTGCACTAAGGATGCATCAGTGTTTTTAGCGTGTGCTAATGATTAGCACGTGCTAAATGCTGAGTCACCCATAGGAACATATGGGTCAGTTTAGCATTTAGCGCATGCTAAAAACAGTAGTGTAGCTTAGTAAACAGGGGCCCTTGTTGTTTGGTAAGGCTTTTTCTGGGTAGCAGGTAGTTTAGACTTGTTTTTATTGTCTTGCGCTAACTAAATACAATTATAACAATGATTGTATTTTGCAATTGTACAATTAGTTAGCATTTTAATTTTAATTTTTATCTTTTTCTTATTTTAGAATTTTATACAGTCCTAACGTGTATTTGTTTTACCGATGTTTGTGATTTATGTTTGTTTTATTGTAACCCGCTCAGATGTTACGATGTGCGGGCTATAAATTTTGTCAAATAAATAAATGTATGGTTACTGCATGGGTGGCACGTGAGCCCTTACCGCTAGATGAGTGGCTGACGGTAAGGGCTCAGGCCAGAAATAGGTGCGTGCTAGTTTTAATTTTTATGCACGCCCATTTCCTGGCCCATTAAAAAATGGCCTTCTCCCCGGTAGTGGTAAAAAGTGGCCCAGCATGCGCCAAAAAAAGTATCCACACTACCACAGGCCACTTTTTACCATGGCTTTGTAAATGGACTCCTTAATCACTGTGTATCTCTACTACTAATACTACTACTACTTATAATTTCTATAGCGCTACTAGACGTATGCAGCGCTGTACACTGGACATGAAGAGACAGTCCCTGCTCAACAGAGCTTACTATCTAATCAAGAACGATAAACAGGACAATTAAGAGATAACGGAATTACTAAGAGGGAAACGATAAAATAAGGGTACTGAACAAGTGAGTAAGGGTTAGCAGTTAAAAGCAGTATCAAAAAGGTGGGTTTTTAGCCTAGATTTGAAGACGGCCAGAGATGGAGCTTGACGTACTGGCTCAGGAAGTCTATTCCAGGCATATGCTGCAGCAAGATAAAAGGAACAGAGTCTGGAGTTAGCGGTGGAGGAGAAGGGTGCAGATAAGAGAAATTTACCCAATGAACTGAGTTCCTGGAGAGGAGTGTAGGGAGAGATAAGAGTGGAGAGGTACTGAGGAGCCACAGAGTGAATGCAGAGCACATGACATGTGAAGTCTATAGTCAAAGATATTTCATGAAAATACTTTTACCAGATCTGTTGCGGTCTTGAGCAGAGCCAGGTGAGAATCTCTGGTAATACAATCCTGATAGCTGGACTCTCGGTTTTTGGTCTCATTAGATAGAAAATAACACTTTCCTCTCCAGAGTCTCCATTCTTCTGGACAGAACTCATACTGCTGACCTGGTGTAAAGAAGAACATGAATTGACCCGAGTTACTCTAATGTCGTTAGCACAGTCGACATTTCACTGAGGAGTTTCTGCTCTTTTAATCCTATGGGGAAAGATCCTTGGAGTCCAGACAAGAATCTCAGGCTGATCAATAGCTTTATACATAGGAAACCCTGAAACATTCAATCAAATTGATCTCTTGGAGCTTTAAATCCTTGATATTTTGGTCTGTGAAATGGTGACCTGGGACTAACCAGTAGGTGAAAAAAATACAAGGAGCCTTCAGGAATGGAGGTGTCAACTCAGTATTTTATTTATCAGTCCCAACATGGTTTGAAATATTTTAACAAGCAGGTAAACACAGTGAAGGTGACACCAAAGATGTCCAACGGACTCAAAGAGTTCACATCAGAAGCTTTATTCAAAGTATATAATGGACTCAACAAGAACCGTATTTCAGCCACAGTCCAACGTCACAGCAACCGTACAGCTGCAACTTTGGATGTAAATGCTCCTGCAGTCAATACACTGAGACTAGGTCATTACCTTCAAAGCTTGAGCAGCGCTGAGAAGCCATACATCTACACTTCACAGGGACTCCTGAAGCAGGCCTCTGTGGCCAAAACATTTGTGTCGATTCCATTATACACTTTGAATATAGCTTCTGATGTGAACTCTTTCAGGGGTCCTTTTACAAAAGGCGCATGAAAAATGGCCTGCAGTACTGTAGACATGTGTTTTGGGCACGCACAGAATCATTGTTAGCGCACCTGTAAAAAATGCCTTTTTAAACATTTTTGCCGAAAATGGACGTGCGTCAAAATGAAAATTGCCGAGTGTCCATTTTGGGTCTGAGACCTTATCGCCAGCCATTGACGTAGCAGTAAGGTCTCATGTGGTAACCGGGCAGTAATGGTCTACGTGCATAGAATGACGATTACCACCTGTGTGCCAGAAAATAAAACTATTTTCAGGTGCACGTAGCGGACACACATCAAAAATGAAATTACCACAAGGGCCATGCAGTAGCTGGGCGGTAACTCAAAATTGACACGCGTTAGGTACTGTATGCGCATAGGCACCTACGTGGCTTAGTAAAAGGGCCCCTGAGTCCGTTGGACATTTTGTTCTGCGTCATCTTTGGTGTCACCTTCACTGTGTTTGCCTGCTTTTTTTTTACCCCGCGCTTTCCCACTCATGGCAGGCTCAATGCAGCTTAGGTACTTCTTTGTACCTGGGGCAATGGAGGGTTAAGTGACTTGCCCAGAGTCACAAGGAGCTGCCTGTGCCTGCAGTGAGAATCGAACCCAGTTCCCCAGGACCAAAGTCCACCACTAGGCCACTCCACTCCACAGGTCAATACAAGCAGCTTGTGCTTGTATTGACCTATGCGAGTGTCCTTTGTTCTTCTGTGCTTGTCGATTGAAATATTTTAATTAATACGTTTCAGCACATTTTTATTTTTTCTGGATGAGGACCT
Source organism: Microcaecilia unicolor (assembly GCF_901765095.1). Classification (NCBI taxonomy): domain Eukaryota; kingdom Metazoa; phylum Chordata; class Amphibia; order Gymnophiona; family Siphonopidae; genus Microcaecilia; species Microcaecilia unicolor. The sequence continues at coordinate 706,840 of NC_044032.1, read as the reverse complement.
TTTTGGTTGGCCTTATATAGTTTATCTGTAGTCTTTTGTTCATTGTATTACTTTGTTGTCTCAGGATAAGTGATAGTTTTTAATTGTTTTTTATGTCTCTGTAATGGCTCTTTGTGGAAAAAGTACTCACAATATATTGATTCTGTATTGATTTTAACTATACTGCAATTAACTATTATCTATTATCCAGAACGTAACTGTTCAAGAGAATCATAAAAGGGCAAGACATAAAGAGGTTTGGCTCCTGAGGAAGCTAACACTGAAACGGAGGCTCTCGGTTGGGAAAACCAAATGATGCTATACTCAGTTAAGATAAGTGCCCTTGAACAGTTACGTTGTGGATAATAGATAATAGTTAATTGCGATAATGTTAAAATCGATATTGAAAGAGGAGACGTTTAAGACTGATGAAGAAGCTCGCCCGGCATCCATATTGGTAATATATTTTATGTATATATATATATATATACAGTGGTGGAAATAAGTATTTGATCCCTTGCTGATTTTGTAAGTTTGCCCACTGACAAAGACATGAGCAGCCCATAATTGAAGGGTAGGTTATTGGTAATAGTGAGAGATAGCACATCACAAATTAAATCCGGAAAATCACATTGTGGAAAGTATATGAATTTATTTGCATTCTGCAGAGGGAAATAAGTATTTAATCCCTCTGGCAAACAAGACCTAATACTTGGTGGCAAAACCCTTGTTGGCAAGCACAGCGGTCAGACGTCTTCTGTAGTTGATGATGAGGTTTGCACACATGTCAGGAGGAATTTTGGTCCACTCCTCTTTGCAGATCATCTCTAAATCATTAAGAGTTCTGGGCTGTCGCTTGGCAACTCGCAGCTTCAGCTCCCTCCATAAGTTTTCAATGGGATTAAGGTCTGGTGACTGGCTAGGCCACTCCATGACCCTAATGTGCTTCTTCCTGAGCCACTCCTTTGTTGCCTTGGCTGTATGTTTTGGGTCATTGTCGTGCTGGAAGACCCAGCCACGACCCATTTTTAAGGCCCTGGCGGAGGGAAGGAGGTTGTCACTCAGAATTGTACGGTACATGGCCCCATCCATTCTCCCATTGATGCGGTGAAGTAGTCCTGTGCCCTTAGCAGAGAAACACCCCCAAAACATAACATTTCCACCTCCATGCTTGACAGTGGGGACGGTGTTCTTTGGGTCATAGGCAGCATTTCTCTTCCTCCAAACACGGCGAGTTGAGTTCATGCCAAAGAGCTCAATTTTTGTCTCATCTGACCACAGCACCTTCTCCCAATCACTCTCGGCATCATCCAGGTGTTCACTGGCAAACTTCAGACGGGCCGTCACATGTGCCTTCCGGAGCAGGGGGACCTTGCGGGCACTGCAGGATTGCAATCCGTTATGTCGTAATGTGTTACCAATGGTTTTCGTGGTGACAGTGGTCCCAGCTGCCTTGAGATCATTGACAAGTTCCCCCCTTGTAGTTGTAGGCTGATTTCTAACCTTCCTCATGATCAAGGATACCCCACGAGGTGAGATTTTGCGTGGAGCCCCAGATCTTTGTCGATTGACAGTCATTTTGTACTTCTTCCATTTTCTTACTATGGCACCAACAGTTGTCTCCTTCTCGCCCAGCGTCTTACTGATGGTTTTGTAGCCCATTCCAGCCTTGTGCAGGTGTATGATCTTGTCCCTGACATCCTTAGACAGCTCCTTGCTCTTGGCCATTTTGTAGAGGTTAGAGTCTGACTGATTCACTGAGTCTGTGGACAGGTGTCTTTCATACAGGTGACCATTGCCGACAGCTGTCTGTCATGCAGGTAACGAGTTGATTTGGAGCATCTACCTGGTCTGTAGGGGCCAGATCTCTTACTGGTTGGTGGGGGATCAAATACTTATTTCCCTCTGCAGAATGCAAATAAATTCATATACTTTCCACAATGTGATTTTCCGGATTTAATTTGTGATGTGCTATCTCTCACTGTTACCAATAACCTACCCTTCAATTATGGGCTGCTCATGTCTTTGTCAGTGGGCACACTTACAAAATCAGCAAGGGATCAAATACTTATTTCCACCACTGTATATATATATATATATATACACACACACACACTAGTAAAAGAGGCCCTTTCCAACAGAAATGAAACGGGCGCTAGCAAGGTTCCAGGGCCCCCTCCCTCTCCCTCTCTCCTCCGAGTTCCATGCCCCCCTACCTGCCTCCCTCCCTCCCCTTCGAGTTCCAAGACCCCCCTCCCCCCTCCCTCCCCTTCCAGGACCCCCTCCCTCCCCTTTGAGTTCCAGGACCCCCTTCTCCCCTTCGAGTTCCAGGACCCCCCTCACCCATCCGTTTGAGTTCCAGGACCCTCTCCCCCCATCCCTTCGAGTTGCAGGACCCACCCCTTTGAGTTGCAGGACCCCCTCCCCTTCGAATTCCAGGACCCCCTCCCCTCTGAGTTCCATGCCCCCCCTCTCATTCGAGTTCCACACCCCGCACCTCCCTCCCTCTCTCTTTCTCTGCCCTCCAAGTGGAAGCACGACCTGTCCTCCAGCAGCCCCTCACCTTCCTAAGTGCCAGCTGTAATTTTAAAAACCTTACCTCGGGGTCCGGCGCTTCAGACAGGCGAGCAGCGTATCAGACTGCCTTTGCATGTGTCTCAGCTCTGCCTCTGGTCCTGCCCTCATTTCCTGTTTCCGGAAGGGCAGAAACTGGGATAAAAGCATGTTTACCTCTTATCGAATTATATGCGTCTTTGAAATAATCCTCTTCAAATTAATTTGCACCAACTTTTTGATTAATTCAATATATTTATTTATTTATTTATTGCATTTGTAGCCCACATTTTCCCACCTCTTTGCAGGCTCAATGTTTTATCAATTTTTCTATCAGTTTTACTAAAAATGGGAGGAAAAGCCTCAACTGACTCCTTCATGGCTACAAAGCCAATCAATTCTAGGAGTTCATATAGTCATCATTGGGCTAAAAAAATCTTCCCCAAAATGATCGGCTCTTTAGCCATGAAGGAGTCAGTTGAGTCTTTTCCTCCCATTTTTATCACAATGTTGGTGTAAACTTATTTGAAGAGAATTATTTCAAAGTTGCATTAAATTTAAGTTATCCTCGGTAGTACCTCTTATGGAACCCCATCTCTGTAACTTCTCCGGTACATCCTGTGCATCTGATGTTGTTTGGTTCGGTGTCACCTGTGACTTATTCTCACATTTGTGAACTGTAGGAAAAGGGGAGACATTTGCAGAAAATAAAGTTAGAGGCATATTATAAATGCAGGAAGAGGCAGGGAAATTAAGTATATGGAACACATCCGGTGGGCCGAAGCTAGAGGCACAATCAATAAACTGCATGCTTGATGCTAGGACATTTTTAACAAAGAGGCACTTAAGAAGGAAGCTACCAATGTAGGCTACCAGATTATTTTGCACATGACCCTGCACTAAAATATCCCAACTTAACAGTAGCCCCGTTGATAACTTCCTCTCTTAAAGTTTTACTTATCTGTGGGTTTTTACTTGCCTGGTTACTTTGTTCACTTATCTCTGATTATCTTAGTTCAAAGCCATATTCAACTAATTAGCTAGATTCGTCACCACTTGGTTTATAGGTGGATGCTATCACTGCTCAGCAATCCTTGGAAGATCTCCCCATTGTCCAGGAAGCTGAAATGCTCTCAGTGACACCATCCACACATGCACACACTTGTTTCCAGAATTTGACATTTACTACCTTGGCCATTACCCTTGATAGGAGGACAAAGAAGCACCACAGGCGCATCTATCTGTTTCACCTTCTCTCCCGTATCGTATATTAGGCATTTGGTTTCAGTATTGGACCTTGGCACCTGGATGGTAACACATTTCCTGTCACATCATGTCTGGTCAGGTGATGGACACCTCTGTACACCTTAGAAGGGAGTCACCATCCACTACTACCTTCATTTGTATATATGTTTTTTGTTTTTTATATTTTTTATATATATTTGTTGATCACATATACATATATATTTTGATATATTGTTTTTATATATATATTGCTTTTATATATTGTTTTATTATTATTTTATTTCAATGTTTTTATTATTATTTTTATGTTTATTTTCATATTTAATATTGTTTATAATTGATATATTGATGTATCATTCATAAGTGCATGTACATAGATATTTATATTTTAATATTCCTAAATTATTTATATACCTGAAAATAAGAGAATGGAATTAATATATATATATTTTTTACTCATTTTTTCCTTTTTAGTTTATTAGTTATGGATTGATTCATTATTGAACATTTTTTATTTCCATTGGTATTTTTAATTATATATTATATATAATTATTATAATATATATATATATATTTTTTAATTGATTTTATATATTTTAAAAAATATATCTTTGGTGTCATTATTATTCTTTTTAGTTCATCTTATAATTGAAGTTGCTTTTTATTGTTAATTTTTAATTTTATGTTATATGGAGGGGCATAATTGAACGCGAACGCCCATCTCCATGGGCGCCTATCTCCGAGGACGTGTCCGCGAAGGGGCGGGACAGACCATACTTTCTTAGATTCCACCTAAGCCTATGTCCTCTTAACTTCTTTGTATGCCCCCTCATTCCAGAGTTTTCCTTCATCTGAAAACGTCTGACCCCCTGTACATTAATGCCACTGAGGTATTTAAGTATATAAGTATTGCCACACTGGGAAACGCCAAAGGTCCATCAAGGCCAGTATCCTGTTTCCAACAGTTGCCAATCCAGGTCACAAATACCTGGCAAGATCCCAAAAAACTACAAAACATTTTATACTGCTTATCCCAGAAATAGTGGATTTTTCCCCAAGTCCATTTAATAATGGTCTATGACATTTCCTTTAGGAAGCCGTCCAAACTTTTTTAAAATTCCGCTAAGCTAACCGCCTTTACTACATTCTCTGGCAACAAATTCCAGAGTTTAATTACACGTTGAGTGAAGAGGGACACAGACAGCTCTCAGACAATAAATACTACAGGAAACTAACTGAAGACCCCACACAGGATTATACAAAGCAGCTAAAAGACCTTATCAGAACATTTCCTAAACAAGTACAGCCACACTTGAAGAAACTCATACCAAACAAACCGTCTGTGGGCACATTCTACATGCTACCCAAAATCCACAAACCTGGAAACCCGGGCAGGCCAATCATATCAGGTATTGGCACGCTCATGGAGGAAATATCTGGACTCATAGAGGGAATTCTGAAACCTCTCGTGCACAAAACTAACAGCTTCATACAAGACACCACAGACTTTCTGAATAAATTGAAAAATATCAAGAAATTACCACCAAACACCCTTCTGGTCACGATGGATGTAGAATCACTATACAGCAACATTCCACATGCAGATGGCATAGCTGCGTGTGGGAGACTCCTAAAAACATCCACACTGGACCATCAATACTCACCAGAAACTATTACAAAATTAATCAAATTTATTTTAACCCACAACTACTTCCGCTTTAACAATGATATCTATTTACAAATAATGGGCACTGCGATAGGCACGAGGACAGCACCCAAATATGCCAACCTTTTTATGGCTGAGCTGGAAGAGACATTTCTGAATACATACCAGACCAAACCTCTAAAATACTACCGGTACATCAATGACATTTTTATGATTTGGACGGAGGGGGAAGAAACTCTGAAACAATTTTACTATTCCTTCAATACATACCATCCTACAATCAGATTCAAAATTGACTACTCCCCAGAAAAAGTCAATTTTTTGGACACCACAGTCTCAATTAGTGATGGCTGTATACAAACATCTATATAAAGGAAACCCACAGACAGATGCAGCTACCTCCACAACTCCAGCTTCCACCCTTCACATACAAAAAGATCCATTATTTACAGCCAAACCACAAGATACCACCGTATCTGCTCGGACCCAGAGGATAGAGACAGACACCTTGAAACCCTGACTGCATCCTTCAAACAGAAAGGCTACAACCCCAAAATAATCTCCAAGAATATTGCCTCCTCCCTCAAAACACCCAGGGAAAATCTGCTACAGTACAAAGAAAAAAAAGCCACAGACAGAATTCCCCTTGTAGTGACATACAACCCAGAGCTGGAGAAACTGAGGAAAATCATAAGAGACCTACAGCCCTTACTCCAGGAGGATGAATTACTGAAATAGATATTCCCATCCCCACCAGTGCTGGCCTTCCGACAGCCACCAAACTTAAAACACAAGCTGATCAGAAGTAAACTCCCTACACAGTCTGAAAAAGAAAAGGGCACTTTTCCCTGTAACACATCCAACTGCAAGCTATGCCAGAACATTTCACAAGACCCTACAGTCATCCACAAGGGAAAAATATTCAACATAAAGGACTATTTTACATGCTCATCTTCCAATGTGGTATATAAAATTCAGTGTAAAAAATGTAACGAAGGATGCTATATTGGAGAAACAGGCCAGATGCTCAAGACAAGATTCAACCTACACAGACATCACATGAAAATAGCCGGTGCCAGTCAAGCCCCCACCCCTGTAGGCCTACACTTTACAAGACCAGAACACTGCACCAGTGATTTCACAGTAAGGATACTGAAAGGTAATTTTAAAACAATACAGGAACGTAAAACCTTTGAAATAAGAATGATTGAATATTTTAAGACCCAACAGACAGGACTGAATAAGGACCTGGGGTTTCTAACCCATTATAAACCATAAAGTTGTATTTCTCTGTTTATTTCTCTGTTTATTATCCTTAATAAGGATCTGGGTTTTCTAACTCATTTTAAACCATAAAGTTGTATTTCTCTGCTTATTTCTCTGTTAATTACCTGTATCCTCCTCTCACCAACCAACACCCAACCTGTTAGAATATCAATGAAATGCTTTGATGTCCCCATGCATACCCCCACCCTCCCACTCTGTCAGACTGTCAAAGTAATGCTTTGATGTTTCTCCTATATATACTATCAGCTAGCACATTTGCTTATTTCCGATCTGACGAAGAAGGGCAACCTTCGAAAGCTAATCAAGAAATGTATTAAGTTATGTCCAATAAAAAAGGTATCATCTTATTTTCTTTTCCATGTTTTATTTTGTTTGATTTCTATTGATAACGTTGAGTGAAGAAATATTTTCTCTGATTTGTTTTAAATTTACTACATTGTAGCTTCATCGCATGCCCCCTATTCCTAGTATTTTTGGAAATCGTAAACAGACGGCTTCACATCTACCCGTTCAACTCCACTCATTATTTGATAGACCTCTATCATATCTCCTCTCAGCCGCCTTTTCTCCAAGCTGAAGACCCATAGCCGCTTTAGTCTTTCCTCATAGGGAAGTCATCCCATCCCCTTTATCATTTTGTCACCTTTCTCTGTACCTTTTCTAATTCAACAATATCTTTTTTGAGATGCGGCGACCAGAATTGAACACAATATTCGAGATGCGGTCGCACCATGGAGCGATACAGAGGCATTATAACATCCTCCTTTTTGTTTTCCATTCTTTCCCTAATAATACCTAACATTCTATTTGCTTTCTTAGCCACAGCAGCACACTGAGCAGAAGGTTTCAACGTACCATCAACGATGACACTTAGATCCCTTTCTTGGTCTGTGACTCCTAACGTGGAACCTTCAATGACATAGCTATAATTCGGGTTCCTCTTTCCCACATGCATCACTTTGCACTTGCTCACATTAAACGTCATCTGCCACTTAGACGCCCAGTCTCCCAGTCTTGTAAGGTCCTCTTTACAATCCTCCCTCGATTTAAAGACTTTGGCTAACTTTGTGTTATCAGCAAACATAATTACCTCACTAGTTAATCCCATCTCTAGGTCATTTATAAATATGTTAAAAAGCAGCGGTCCCAGCACAGAGCCCTGGGGAACCCCACTAACTACCCTTCTCCATTTAGAATACTGACCATTTAATCCTACTCTCTGTTTTCTATCTTTTAACCAGTTTTTAATCCACAATAGAGCGCTACCTCCTATCCCATGACTCTCAAATTTCCTCTGGAGTCTTTCATGAGGTACTTTGTCAAACGCCTTCTGAAAATCCAGATACACAATATCAGCCGGCTCACCTTTATCCACATGTTTGTTCACCCCTTCCAAGAAATGTAGTAGATTGGTGAGGCAAGATTTCTCTTCACTAAATCCATGTTGACTTTGTCTCAATAATCCATGCTTTTGAATATGCTCTGTAATTTTGTTCTTTATTAATAGTCTCTACCATTTTGCTCGGCACTGATGTCAGACTCACCAGTCTATAATTTCCTGGATCTCCTCTGGAACCTTTTTTTTAAAAAAATCGGCGTTACATTAGCCACCCTCCAATCTTCCTGTACCACGCTCAATTTTAAATGTTTCTATCATATCCCCTCTCTCCCGCCTCTCTTCCAGTATATGTTGAGGTTCCTAAGCCTGTCCCTATATGTTTTATGACAGAGACCGCTTACCAATTTTGTAGCCATCCTCTGGATCGACTCCATCTTGTTTATAACGTGTGTAGGTGCAATCTCTAGAATTGCATGCAGTACTCTAAATGGGGCCTCATCAGAGATTTAAGGGCATAACACCTCTTTTTTCCTGCTGGTCATCCCTCTCCTTATGCAGCCAAGCATCCTTCTGGCTTAGACCGTCTCTTTTTCTACCTGTTTGGAAGCTTCAAGGTCATCAGACACAATCACCCCGAAGTCCCACTCTTCTTTCATACACAGAAGCATTTCACACCCTATATTGTACCACTCCCCTGGATTCTTGCAACCCAAGTGCATGACCCTGCATTTCTTAACATTAAATCTTAGTTGCCAATTATCGGACCATTCTTCAAGCTTCACTAGATCCTTCCTCATGCCCTCCACACCTTCCAGGGTGTCCACCCTATTAGAAAGTTTGGTATCATCTGCAAAGAGACAAACCTTACCAGATAGCCCTTCTACAATATCACTCACAAAGATGTTAAAAAGAACTGGCCTGGGGGGCATGTCAAAATGGCGCTGCATCTGGTCGCTTAGTGAAACTCTTCGTGGTTTCTGTACCTCTGTGTTTGCTATACCGCAGCGTTCTGGAATTATTAAAACATCGGAGTTTTAATGCCGCATACAAAGAGGAAAGGCGCGACGAGGGTGGGAATCCTGCCAACCTCATCCTCAACGCCACTACAGTCTACCTTGGAGCGATTCCTGACCGGAAGCTCCCAGCTTGAAAATAGAGGGACGGGACTCGCGGTAGAGAGCCCTGGAGAAGAGGACTCTCTACGGGCTAATGAAACATCGTTATCCCCCCCCCCCCTCCAGCTTCTAAAATACCTCCGTTTTCAGCAGCGGCAGCAGCGAGGAAAGGAGAGTCAAACTCCGCCGGAAGTGTGGGTAGTGAGACCCCTGTGCAGGATTCCAAACTGCAGAGGAAGCTGCTGGAACAAGAGGACCCTGTTTCGACGGGGAACCCAGGAAGAACAACGGAGGTGAATCTAGAGTCGATCTGGCTGGTGTTGAAGAAAATGGAATCTTCCTTTCAGGAATCTCGGGGCGAAGTAAGTGTCCTAACTATTAAAGCTGGTGAATTGCAAGGTACAGTGGAGAAGATCCAAACTGAACTCTCAGATAGAGTACAAAATTTACAAAAAGAAGTAGATTTATTCTCTGAATTTAAGACATCTGTTGTTTTAGATAAAGTCTTTATTCATAATAAAATTGAACAAATTGAGAACTACAACAGACGATTAAATTTAAGAATTTTGAATTTCCCAAAAGCACCTGGAATCTTACCATTAAATATGTTTAAATGATATGCCACCGAAATATTAAAGTTACCTCAAGAAGCGATTCCCCCTTTAAATAAGATTTACTATCTATCCCAGAAGAAAGGAAAGAGGTTGGATGAACCAGGTGCTGCTTGAGATAAATCTTTGGACTTAGAGAATATATCAGCAATATTGGAACAGTCATTGGATGTTACTACTCAGCGAGCGACACGATTAATTTCGTTCGTTTTTGAACAGGACCTTAATGCAATGTTGCGTTTATATTTCCGAAATTCATCTACTCTATTTGCTGGTGCCAAAGTTTGGATGTTTCAGGATGTCACAAAAACTACTCAACAAAGAAGGAAATTGTTTCTAGAGATGAAACAAAAAACTTTGGAAGTGGGAGGAACTTTTCTACTGGCTTATTCCTGTAAATGTATAGTATGGTTAGGATTAACAAAATATGTCTTTTTTTCACCAGACCATTTGAAAATCTTTCTAGATTCTAAAAGCTTGAATAGTAATGTATAAGCTTGGGAGTGCATGAAGCCTTACTTTTGAATTAGAATATGTAAGAATTCTTCTCTATTATGTTTGACTACCCCCCCCCCCCCCCCCCGCCTTTCTCTAATTTTGTGGTCTAAGGAAGCAAGAGACTGTTTGATTATAGGAAAAAATAATAATAATAATAATGACAAATTATCTATTCTTCTTTAACTTTTCTTTAAATACTGGAACTAATCATTATTTTATATTTAATGGTTAATATGGTGCTGTTTTGCTTTGACATTGTAATATACTACTTGTCATTTATTTTGAATAATATAAATAAACAAAAAAAAAAGAACTGGCCTGAGGACTGACCCCTACAGCACACCACTGATTACCTCCCTTTCCTCAGAGCATGCTCCCTTTACCAATGCTCTCCTTCCATTTACCCAATTTTTAACCCATAGTGTTAAGCAAAGCCTTTCAGGGAGTGCATTCCAAAGTGTGGGGGCTACTGCAGACAAGACTCACTTGTGGGCAGTACTTTTTTTTGTAGAAAAAAGGTGCCGGTACTCATTATGGGCGGGGTCACCACATATGGCTCCACCCCTATTGTAGCCACACCCATGTTAGCCACACCCCTTATGCCAGCCATGGCGCATATAAACAGACATCATTGAAAATATTATACTAGTATAGGAGAAAAAAAATAACGCAATTTTTTTCATTATAAATAATTTCTGTAAGCTGTTACAGCTCCAGTATACCCAGTGGAAAATAAGACAGCAGATGTAAATTCTCAAATTGGACATATTCCAAATACTAAAATGAAAATAAAATGATTCTTTCTACCTTTGTTGTCTGTTGACTTTGTTTTTCTATCCATATTGGTCCCAGTCTCTGATTCTGCTGCTCTCTATCTGTTCTCTCCCTCTGCCCTCCCCTCCTCTCCAGTGATCTCTTTTCTCCCTCTGCCCTTCCCTTCTCTCCATGCCCAGTGATCTGGTCTCTCCCCTCCCCCTCCATGTCCAGCGATTCTCCCTGCCCTCCCTCAGCTCCCCGACATCCCTCCTCTCCATTCCTTCCTGCCCCCCCAAGTGTTTAACCCTTTTACTGTCCATGGCAGCGATGTCAGTAAAGAAGAAGGCACTGCAGGCTCGCCTCCCGCCCAAGTGTTTTACCTTCCATGGCAACGATGTCAGTGAGGAAGAAGGCACTGCGGGCTTGCCTCCGGCTCCAGCTTCTCCCTTCCCTCTTCACACAGTGTTCTGCCCTTGCGGAAACAGGAAATGCATCATCACAGAAGGCGGGACACTGTGTGAAGAGGGAAGGGAGAAGCTGGAGCTGGAGGCAAGCCCGCAGTGCCTTCTTCCTCACTGACGTCACTGCCATGGAAGGTATAACACGCCGGTGGGCGGGCGAGCGGGGGGGGAGGAGGGAGAGGAGTTGGGCTGCTGGTCAGAGAGCTGAGTCGGGAGGGAAGGAGCCCTGCGCTTGTGGGGGTAGCAGGGGAAGAAGGTCACGGAATGTAAAATACGAGCGGGAGGGAGAAGGAACAGAGAGGAGTCAGGCTGTCGGTTGGGGAACTGAGTCGGGAGAGAAGGAGCCCTGCGCTTGTGGAGGCAGCAGGGGAAGAAGGTCACGGTTGGGCTGGGGAGGCTTAGCCTCCCCAAGCCTCTTATACAGGGCGCCTATGCCGCGAGAGATGGGGAGATGAGCAGGGTAGAGAATAAAAAGGTGCCGGTACGCAGCACAAAAAAGCACTGCGCCTTGTTAACCTGAGGCTCCAGGGTACCTGTAGAGTCCAACATCACCCCAAAACCCTCACAGAGGTGGAGAAAGAATAAACCTGTTGACTAATTACAATGTTGGACTCTATAGGTCCTCCGGAGCCATTAATCAATAACAGCCTTGTTTTTCTGTGTTTCTGTGTTGGGACCAAGTAATACAGGTTCTTCAACATCTCCATGAGAGCCACCTCTATTCTAAACTTGAGAAATGCACCTTCGAATAGAACAAATTGCTTTTTCTAGGCAACATAATATCTGATCAGGGCATTAAGATGGATCCCACCAAGTTATCTGCTATTTGAGATTCGCTTCCCCCCCCCCCCCCCCCCCCCCCCCCCAGGATGATGAGCCTTGCAATGCTTCCTAGGCTTTTGGAAATTATTATAGTCAATTCATTCATGGATATGCAACTATTGCAGCTCCATTTACAGCTTTAACTCGGAAAGAGGCAAAAGCCCAGGACTGGCCTGAGTAGGCAATACAAGCTTTCGATCTCCTAAAACTACTACTACTACTACTTATTATTTCTATAGCGCTACTAGACGTACGCAGCGCTGTACACTTGAACATGAAGAGACAGTCCCTGCTCGACAGAGCTTACAATCTAATCAAGACAGACAAACAGGACAAATAAGGGATAAAGACAAAGAGTAACACGATTCCGGAATCCCAAAGACTACTACCACTACTTATCATTTCTATAGCGCTACTAGGCGTACGCAGCACTGTACACTTAAACATGAAGAGACAGTCCCTGCTCGACAGAGCTTACAATCTAATTAGGACAGAAACAGAAGTCAGGATGATAAAATAAGGGTTCTGAACAAGTGAACAAGGGTTAGGAGTTAAAAGCAGCATAGAAAAGCTGGGCTTTATAAATTATCTCCCAATTCCACAGAAGACAGAGGAACATAAGAAAAAATCAGAGGTGCAGGATTTGCAAGATCATGGATTACAGAATTTGACAGCTTTTCTGGAAAATTCATTGCCTGAAATCCGCACTCGTTCAACCTTGTTAATTTCCTTTGTTTTTGAGCAGGACCTCAATTCAATTATGAAATTCTATTTTAAAAATGCTCAAAAATCTTTTTTGGGAGCCCGAGTGTGGATCTACCCGGATGTTACTAGATATACCCAGCAAAAAAGAAGAGAGTTTCTTTTACTGAGAGACGAAGTTAAAGTATTGGGAGCTAGCTTTTTGCTAGCGTACCCATGTAAATGCCTGATTAAATATTTGGATAATAAGTATATCTTTTATGAACCTGAACAATTGAAAAGCTTTGGGTTAGGAGAAATAGTATATTATTAATTACCCGTGGGGTGGTCCAGGTCCTCCTCAATTTATTCTACTCCCCCTTATTGTGGTTTATTATGGTGGTCTAAGAAAGGGAAATAATTTTTCTGAATTGAGAATTGTATTTGTTTTCTTTTTTTTCTCTTTGTGAGCTATGCTATCTCTGAGTTACTGTAGCAAGAGAATCTTGCATTTATTTGTGAAATTATAAATAAAATTTTTAAAAAAAGGTGGGCTTTTAGCTTAGATTTGAAGACGGGCAGAGATGGAGCTTGACGTACTACTACTACTATTATTTAGCATTTCTATAGAGCTACAAAGCGTACACAGGGCTGCACAAACATAGAAGAAAGACAGTCCCTGCTCAAAGAGTTTACAATCTAGTAGACAAAAAATAAAGCAAACAAATCAATTAATGTGTAGAGGAAAGAGGAGAGGAGGGTAGGTGGAGGCGTGTGGATACAAGTGGTTACGAGTCAAAAGCAATGTTAAAGAAGTGGGCTTTCAATCTAGATTTAAAGATGATCAAGGATGGGGCAAGACGTAGGGGCTCAGGAAGTCTATTCCAGGCGTTGGCGCAGCAAGACAGAAGGAGCAAAGTCTGGAGTTGGCAGTAGCGGAGAAGGGAACAGATAAGAAGTCTATTCCAGGCATATGGTGCAGCAAGATAAAAGGAACGGAGTCTGGAGTTAGCAGTGGAGGAGAAGGGTGCAGATAAGAGAGATTTACCCAGTGAATGGAGTTCCTGAGGAGGAATGTAGGGAGAGATGAGAGTGGAGAGGTACTGAGGAGCTGCAGAATGAATGCACTTATAGGTCAATAAAAGGAGTTTGAACTGTATGCGGAAATGGATAGGAAGCCAGTGAAGTGACTTGAGGAGAGGGCTAATATGAACATAATGATCCTGGCGGAATATTAGTCGTGCAGCTGAATTTTGAACAGATTGAAGAGGAGAGAGATGGCTAAGTTGGAGACCTGTGAGAAGCAAGTTGCAATAGTCTACTACTACTTAACATTTCTAGAGCGCTACTAGGGTTACGCAGCGCTGTACAAATTAACAAATAAGGACAGTCCCTGCTCAGAAGAGCTTACAATCTAAAGGACGAAATGTCAAGTTGGGGTAGTTTAGATTTCCTGAGAAAAGGTGTAGTGATTAGGTGCCGAAGGCGACATTGAAGAGCTGGGCTTTGAGCAATGATTTGAAGATGGGTAGGGAGGGGGCCCGGCGTATGGGCTCAGGGAGTTTGTTCCAAGCATGGGGTGAAGCGAGGCAGAAAGGGCGAAGCCTAGAGTTGGCGGTGGTGGAGAAGGGTACTGAAAGGAGGGATTTGTCAAGAGAGCGGAGGTTACGGGTGGGGACATAAGGGGAGATGAGAGTAGAGAGATAAGGAGGGGCTGCAGATCGAGTGCATTTGTAGGTGAGTAGGAGAAGCTTGAACTGTATGTTGTATCTGATCGGAAGCCAGTGGAGTGGCTTGAGGAGAGGGGTGATATGAGTATATCGGTTGAGGCGGAAGATAAGACGTGCGGCCGAGTTCTGGATGGACTGAAGGGGGGATAGATGGCTAAGTGGGAGGCCGGTGAGGAGTAGGTTGCAGTAGTCAAGGTGAGAGGTAATGAGAGAGTGGATGAGAGTTCAAGTGGTGTGCTCAGAGAGGAGGGGGCGAATTTTGCTAATGTTATAGAGGAAGAAGCGACAGGTCTTGGCTATCTGCTGGATATGCGCAGAGAAGGAGAGGGAGGAGTCGAAGATGACACCAAGGTTGCGGGCAGACGAGACAGGGACGATGAGGGTGTTATCAATTGAGATAGAGAGTGAAGGGAGAGGAGAAGTGGGTTTGGGTGGGAACACAATAAGTTCCGTCTTGGCCATGTTTAGTTTCAGGTGACGGTTGGACATCCAGGCAGCAATGTTGGATAGGCAGGCCAGTACTTTGGCCTGGGTTTCCGCAGTGATTTCTGGTGTGGAGAGATAAAGCTGGGTGTCGTCAGCATAAAGATGATAGTGGAAACCATGAGAAGAGATTAGGGAGCCTAAGGAAGAGGTGTAGATTGAAAAAAGAAGGGGCCCAAGGACAGAACCCTGGGGGACTCCAACAGAGAGCGGGATAGGGGAGGAGGATGAGCCATGAGAGTGCACTCTGAAGGTACGATGGGAGAGATAAGAGGAGAACCAGGAGAGGACAGAGCCCTGGAACCCAAAGGAGGACAGTGTGTCGAGAAGTAGGTTGTGATTGACAGTGTCAAAAGCGGCGGATAGGTCGAGGAGGATGAGGATTGAATAGTGACCTTTAGATTTGGCGAGGAACAGGTCATTGCAGACTTTAGATAGTGCTGTTTCTGTCGAGTGTAGGGGGCGAAAGCCGGATTGAAGCGGATCGAGGATGGCATGAGAGGAGAGGAAATCAATGCAGCGGCTGTGAATGGTGCGTTCAAGTATCTTGGAGAGGAAGGTAGGAGGGAAATGGGGCGGTAGTTGGAGGGACAGGTAGGGTCAAGTGATGGTTTTTTGAGGAGTGGTGTAACCACGGCATGCTTGAAGGTGTCTGGGACAGTTGCAGTGGAGAGAGAGAGGTTGAGGATATGACAGATGGTGGGGGTGATAGTAGGAGTGACGGTGTTAAGTAAGTTGGTGGGGATGGGGTCTGAGGAACAGGTGGTGGATTTCGAGGAGGAGAGGAGATGGGCGGTTTCCTCTTCGGTGATAGCAGGAAAAGAGGAGAAGGAGGCCTGGGTAGGTTGGTTGAGAGAGTGAGTTATAGGAGGAGGAGAAGGTTTAGTGGTGAATTCAAGGTTGATCTTCTGGACCTTGTCACGGAAGTAGTCGGCCAGAGATTGCGGAGAGAGTGAGGGGGGAGTGGGAGCGGAGGGCACTTTGAGGAGGGAGTTGAGGGTGGCAAAGAGACGACGAGGGTTACAGCTGAGGGAATTAGTCAGTTGGGTGTAATAGTCCTGTTTAGCGAGGAATAGGGAGGATTGGAAGGAGGATAGCATGAATTTGAAATGAATGAAGTCATTATGGGCGCGAGATTTCCTCCAGTGGCGTTCAGCCGAATGGGCACAGGAGCGAAGGTATCGGGTGCAAGGGGTCAGCCAGGGCTGGGGATTGGTACGCCTTGTGGGACGGGAGATGGGCGGCGCAAGGGTGTCAAGAGCAGAGGAGAGAGTGGCATTGTAAGTGGAGACAGCTTTGTCAACAGATTTGGAGGACAAGATGGAAGGGAGGAGGTCAGAGATACAAGAGGATAAGGTGGGGGGGGGGGGTCAACAGCCTGGAGATTTCTGGACGTAGTAGTTAGTGTGGGGCGAGATTGAGGGGGAGGGTGCTGAAGTGTGAATGTGATTAGGTGATGGTCAGAGAGAGGAAGAGTTGAAACGCAGAAATTGGAGGGAGAGCAAGTGGAAGAGAGGACGAGATCAAGACAGTGGCCAGATTTATGAGTAGGGGTGGTGGGGCTCAGTTGGAGGTTGAAGGAGGAGGTAAGAGTGAGGAACTGAGAAACATATGAGTCGGATGGGTTATCAGTGTGAATAAGAGTGATAAGAGGTGATAAGAGTGTGGATGAGGGTTCTGGTAGTGTGCTCAGAAAGGAAAGGACGAATTTTGCTGATATTATAGAGAAAGAAGACAGGTTTTAGCAGTCTGTTGAATATGTGCAGAGAAGGAGAGGGAGGAGTCGAAGATGACCCCAAGGTTATGAGCTTATGATACAGGAAGGATGAGAGTGTTATCCACAGAAATAGAGAAAGGGGGAGGAGGAGAGGTTGGTTTAGGGGGAAAGATAAGAAGCTCAGTCTTGGTCATGTTTAGTTTCAGATGGCGCTGAGACATCCAGGCAGCAATGTCAGACAGGCAGGCTGATACTTTGGCCTGAATTTCGGCTGAGATTTCCTGTGTGAAGATTTTACTTCCGATTTTGTGCTTAGACATCCCAATCCTGAAAAAACCTTCTTTGTAGAAGTTGACACATCCTCCATTGGGGCTGGCGAAGTCCTCTTTCAATTCAGCATCAGTGGCAAACTACTATCTCGTTCCTTTTTCTCCAAGAAGTTTTCACCAGCGTAGAGGAATTACACCATCAGAGATCAAGAACTATTAGCCATTAAAATGTCACTAGAAGAGTGGTCATCAACAAACAAGCAGACCAATAGTTCTGAGGTGCTGTATAATTTATTCAAACAGTTACCCGATGTTGTCACATTTCACCCTCAGGCGGCGTCAGGGGAAATAACTATAGGGGATTAAAATAGCACATTCTCCATATAGTTTGATATTATCCTACCAGTAATTCAGAGTATCAGAATTCCCACCACTCAGAGTTGAATCTGGAATCCTGATGAGACTAGACGAGTGATGCCACCTTCTTGAAGGTACTAAGCAGTGCTTTTTTTGTAGAAAAAAAGGTGCCGGTACTCATTATGGGCGGGGGTCACCACATATGGCTCCACCCCTATGATAGCCACACCTACATTAACCACACCCCCTATACCAGCCATGGCGCATATAAACAGACATCATTGAAAATATTATAGTACTATAGGAGAAAAAAATAACGTGATTTTTTTTCATTATAAATAATCTCTGTAAGCTCTTACAGCTCCAGTATACCCAGTGCAAAATAAGACAGCCAATGTAAATTCTCAAATTGGACATATTACAAACACTAAAATGAAAATAAAATGATTTCTTTCTACCTTTGTTGTCTGGTGACTGTTTTTCTTTCCATATTGGTCCCAGTCTGTGATTCTCCTTTCCTTTGTTTTCGCTTAACTCTTCTGTGCCATTTGTCATTTTTGTCTCCTTTTTCTTTGCTTTCTTCAATATTTTTCAGGCTCTCTCTCTGTCCATTTAATTCATTCTTACTATCCATTCTTTAATTTCCTTCATCTACCTGTGGCTTTTCATCTTTTCCTCACCCTTGTTCTCCCCATGCCCCTTCCTCTTATTCTCCAGTCTTTCTCTATTCCCCTTTATCATCCAGCAGCTCTGCTTTCTCTCCCCATCCTTCCAGTGTCTCCCCTATTTCTTTCTGCATTCTTCCATCCAGCGTCTTCCCTCTTTCTCTCCCTATCCTTCCGTTTTCCCTCTCTCTTTCCCCATCCTTCCATCTGTTTTTCCCTCTCTCCCCAATCCTTCCATCTGTGTTTTTCCCTCTCTCTCCCCATCCTTCCATCTGTTTTTCCCCTCTCTCCCCAATCCTTCCATCTGTTTTTCCCTCTCGCTCCCCATCCTTCCATCTGTTTTCCCCTCTCTCTCCCCAATCCTTCCCTCTGTTTTCCCTCTTTCTCTCTCTCCCCAATCCTTCCCTCTGTTGTTTTCCCTCTTTCTCTCTCTCCCCAATCCTTCCCTCTGTTGTTTTCCCTCTTTCCCTCTCTCCCCAATCCTTCCCTCTGTTGTTTTCCCTCTCTCTCTCTCTCCCCAATCCTTCCCTCTGTTGTTTTCCCTCTTTCTCTCTCTCCCCAATCCTTCCCTCTGTTGTTTTCCCTCTTTCTCTCTCTCCCCAATCCTGCCCTCTGTTGTTTTCCCTCTCTCTCTCTCTCTCCCCAATCCTTCCCTCTGTTGTTTTCCCTCTTTCTCTCTCTCCCCAATCCTGCCCTCTGTTGGTTTCCCTCTTTCTCTCTCTCCCCAATCCTTCCCTCTGTTGGTTTCTCTCTTTCTCTCTCTCCCCAATCCTTCCCTCTGTTGGTTTCCCTCTTTCTCTCTCTCCCCAATCCTTCCCTCTGTTGTTTTCCCTCTCTCTCTCTCCCCCCAATCCTTCCCTCTGTTGTTTTCCCTCTTTCTCTCTCTCCCCAATCCTGCCCTCTGTTGTTTTCCTTCTCTCTCTCTCCCCAATCCTGCCCTCTGTTGTTTTCCCTCTTTCTCTCTCTCCCCAATCCTTCCCTCTGTTGTTTTCCCTCTTTCTCTCTCTCCCCAATCCTTCCCTCTGTTGTTTTCCCTCTTTCTCTCTCTCCCCAATCCTGCCCTCTGTTGTTTTCCCTCTCTCTCCCCAATCCTGCCCTCTGTTTTCCCTCTTTCTCTCTCTCCCCAATCCTTCCCTCTGTTGGTTTCCCTCTTTCTCTCTCTCCCCAATCCTTCCCTCTGTTGGGCGGCCACTGCTGCTCAACAGGAGAAGCAGCAGCGGCCGGAAATAGGGACTGGTGCCGCCGCATGCGTCGCGACTTCGCGGGAGACTTGGCAGGCAGGCACCCCGGCACTGTAGACAGCCATTAGGCATTGGCTGTCGCCCTGAAGCCGCTCCTCCTCTTGCCTCTACGTCACTGCCCCTGGAGGAAGACCCCGGTGGAGCGCAGTGACGTGCAGGCAAGAGGAGGAGCGGCTGCAGGGCGACAACCAATGCCTAATGGCCGTCTACAGTGCCGCGGTGCTGCGTTTCAACGAGGTTTCAATTTTTTTAAAAATCTTTTTCTTTGTGTAGCGGCCGCTGCTGCTCAACAGGAGAAGCAGCAGCGGCCGGAAATGGGGGCTGGCACTGCACTAGGGACATGATGGACTCACGGGGGGCGGGCAAAAAAAAAGGTGCCAGTACGCCGTACCGTTGTGTACCGGCACAAAAAAAGCACTGGTACTAAGCATCCTCTCACCATGACCACTGACCACAAAAGCCTCCTATATTTACAGGAGGTCCAAAGACTTAACCCCCGCCAGGCTAGATGTTCACTGTTGCTTGCTCAATTTGATTTCCAGGTGGTCTTCCACCCAGCTGAGAAAAATGTGGAGACCGATGCTCTCTCCCAGTCATTTGAACCTACTGAAGAAAGTCCTGATCTTTAGACCATCTTGGACCCTGCTAGAATTCTTGCTGCTGCCTCTATTCTGATACCCTCAGGCCAGGCTGTAGTACTCAATGACTTCAGGAGGAAGTACTGATATGGGGTCATGATTCCAGGCACTCCAGACATCCTGAAGTTTGCTGCACACTGGAACTCATATCCCAAATAGACTGGTGGCCGCAGATAAAAAAAGATGTGTGTGGCTTTGTGACCTCCTGACCCATCTTTGCCTGTCAAAAGCCTTCCCATTTGCACCTGTGAAAGTTACTTCAACCTCTCCCTATACCGGAGGTCCTGTGGGTCCTTATTGCCATGGACTTTGTGACGGATCTTCCTGTCTCTTCCAACTCGTGAACAAACTATTAGATATAACACCAGCCACTACCAACAGCAAAGACACTCCTGGAGCAGACAATCTCGCGAGATACTTTAACGAGAAAATAGTACAACTACGACTTAAAATACCTATCAGCACCATCGACTACGTTGAACTCCTCAATTGCCTAGACCCAACCCCTGGCATTCACCCAGCGGACAGGACCTGGACTAACTTTGAGATTCTATCAGAGAACATTATCTCCCAAACGCTCAAAAAATTTGCCAAATCACATTGCAGACTAGATATATGCCCAAACAACCTGATAACATCTGCTCCTCAACAATTCATAAACGACATAACGAAACACCTGAACTACATGCTACAAAACAGACTTTTCCCGAAGGAAAAAGGAAACATTCTACTCACCCCAATACCCAAACATGCAAAGAAAAGTGCAAGTGAACTAACTAATTATAGACCAGTAGCATCCATTCCCTTAATAACCAAATTAACGGAAGGGTTGGTGACCAAGCAACTTACAAATTATCTAGACAAAGTCTCAATACTTCACAATTCCCAGTCAGGATTTCAATCTAACCACAGCACCGAAACTGTATTAGTAACTCTCATGACTAAATTCAAACAAACGATTGCAACCGGTAAGAACATACTACTAGTACAATTTGATATGTCAAGCGCTTTTGATATGGTTGACCACGGAATTTTATTACACATCCTTGAATACTTTGGAATTGGAGGCAACGTCCTCAATTGGTTCAAGGGATTTTTAACCACAAGATCATACCAAGTGACATCAAACTCGACTATTTCAGCCGCATGGGTACCTGAATGCGGAATACCACAAGGATCCCCCCTCTCGCCGACTTTTTTCAACTTAATGATGATACCCCTGGCCAAATTACTATCAAATCAAAACCTTAATCCATACATTTACGCAGATGACGTAACGATCTACATCCCATTCAAACAAGAGCTAAAAGAAATTTCCAACGACATCAACCAAAGTCTTAATATCATGCATTCCTGGGCGGACGCATTTTGACTAAAACTCAATGCAGATAAAACCCAGTGCCTAATACTCACCTCACAACACAACAAGAAAGAATTCACCACCATTAACACACCAACTCTAAACCTTCCTATTTCAGAAACCCTAAAAATTCTTGGAGTCACTATTGATCGACACCTAACACTAGAGAACCACGCGAAAAACATAACCAAGAAGATGTTCCACTCTATGTGGAAATTAAAAAGAATAAGACCTTTCTTCCCAAGGAGTGTTTTCCACAACCTAGTACAATCAATGGTGCTCAGTCATCTAGACTACTGCAACGCATTATATGCCGGCTGCAAAGAACAATTAATCAAGAAACTCCAGACAGCCCAGAATACTGCAGCTAGACTCATATTCGGCAAACCAAAATTCGAAAGTGCCAAGCCCCTACGAGAAAAACTACACTGGCTTCCACTCAAAGAACGCATCACGTTCAAAATATGTTCACTAGTTCATAAAATTATCCATGGAGACGCACCAGCATACATGTCAGACCTAATAGACCTGCCACCTAGGAATGCCAAAATATCATCTCGCACATTCCTTGATCTGCACTTCCCCAGCTGCAAAGGAATGAAATACAAAATAATGCATGCGTCAAACTTTACCTTCCTGAGCACACAATTTTGGAACGCACTACCACGCAGTTTGAAATTGACATTCGAAAGAACGAACTTCCGCATATTACTGAAGACGCATCTCTTTAATAAAGCGTACCACAAAGATCAACAAATGAGAAAATACACAACTCGCACATATACTTCAGAACTTGTTTCTTAATATCTGCTTGTACACTATGATATCGTTTACTCTGTATATTTTACCATCATCAAAATGACCAAGATCCTGTTATATCAAATGTTTATCTATTAACATTCTTCCACTAATCGTGATGTATTATAAGCCACTTTGAGCCTGCAAAGAGGTGGGATAAGGTGGGATACAAATGCAACAAATAAATAAAATAAATAAAAATTTACCACTATATGGGTGATCATTGACTGATTTTCCAAGATAGCTCATTCCATTCCTTTAACTGGTTTACCATCTGCAACTGCCTTGGCTCGATACTTCTTCAAAGAAGTTTTCTTGTCTGCTTGGATTACCTACAGAGTTCAGTTTACTTCAAGGTTCTGGTGGAGTTTATGCAGGACCCTACAAATTAAATTGTACTTCTTGTCTGGCTATCGTCCTCAAACCAGTGGAGTTAGTTCTTGTAACAAAGAAGAAAGAAAGCTGCATCATACTTACAGAGAACTCTTAAGCTTAATGACAGAATCATTAGCAGAAGACACAGGATCAAAAGGAAAACCTCAGTGTAGTTCCGGAAGAACGATTTGCATCTCTTGGCTAAAGACAGAAGAGAGATAAAGAGAATTAATTGTTGCCTCTTTTCTTATGCCTTAATGAAACCCTGAAATCTAACCAGTGATGGACGTGCAGAGGGTAAGTTTATAACAGGGTGTCTAGTCTAGTAAGACACATACTGCCCAATATTCAGCGTTATTTAACTGACTAGAAACAGCTCCTGGCCAGTTAAATAGTGCTTAGTCGGCTATCTGCCAATATTGAGTGGGAGATAGTTATCTCCTGCTGAATATCCCCGGTCAGCACTTAGTGAATAACTGGCTATATCACGTGATATAACTGGCTATCTGTGAATATTCAGCGCATCACCAGCTTAGTTTGGCGGCCAAATTGGGCTGACGAAATAACAGGCCTATCTTTGGCCGGTTTAAACCTAACCGACCAGCGCTGAATATTGACATGGCCAACCGGCCAAAAATAGACTATTCAATGCCGGTCACCAGAAATGACCCTGCACTGAATATCCGGGCTTGGTCAATATTTAGGGTTCTGAGTACCCACAGAGCAAGTTTCTGTACAGGCAAGTATGTTATACCCGGGTCATAAAGGCATATATAAAACAAATGAAAACCACTGCGATTCTCCTGAGGTCTTAACCTGGCTCAATACCTCTGTGAGAGATCTGTACAAACTCTCGCTGTCTCTATTGAACTGTTTTCTTCACTCAACACCTTGTAACTGCCCCATTGTTCCATGGAAGCCTCAATGAACCTACCATTAGGTGAGAAAATGCGGGCCACAAATGCAATAAATAAATAAATAACACTGAACTATGATTTGAAAAATATTCACGACCTTATTAAGTTTCGAAAATCACTAAAGAGCTTCCTTTTTAACAAGACTTACCATAATAATCAATAATAGGAATTTCAGCACATCACTACTTACTTGATAATCTGTCTGTTTTCTGATTTATTGAATTGATAATATCCATTGTTACACTTGTTTTTTTTTTTAACCATTTGTCTATCTACTTCTGAATGGCGCTTGCCAGGTTGAAATATTGTAAGCCACCTAGAGTCTGCAAATAGGTGGAAAAATGTGGGATACAAAAACAAAAAATAAATATGCTTGCAAAAACAATTATTTAGGGGGAAATTAAATAAATGAGAGAGGGGTATAACCAGCAGAAGAAAGGAAGTGTTGATGCCCCTTTACAAGTCGTTGGTGACACCCTACTTGGAGTATAGTGTTCAGTTTTGGAGGCCATATGTTGCTAAAGATGTAAAAAGATCGGAAGTGGTGCAAAGAAAAGCTACGAGAATGGTATGGGATTTGTGTTGCAAACCGTAAGAGGAGAGACTTGCTGACCCGAACATGTATACCTTAGAGGAAAGGAAAAACAGGGGTGATATGATACAGACGTTCAAATATTTGAAAGGTATTAATCCGCAAACAAACCTTTTCCGGAGACGGGATGGCGGTAGAACTAGAGGACATGAAATGAGATTGAAGGGGGGCAGATTCAGGACTAATGTCAGGAAGTATTTTTTCACAGAGAGGGTGGTGGATATGTGGAATGCCCTCCCGCGGGAGGTGGTGGAGATGAAAACGGTAATGGAATTCAAACATGCATGGGATAAACAGAAAGGAATCCTGTTTAGAAGGAATGGTTCCATGGAATCTTAGTGGAGATTGGGTGGCGACGCCGGTAATTGGGAAACAAAGTGGGAGCTGGGCAGACTTCTACAGTCTATGCCCTGATTGTGACTGAATAGATAGGGATGGGCTGGAGTGTAAATTTTAAGGGACTTTGACGTTAGCTTCAGAACTTACGGTAGTACAAGAACAGTACTGGGTAGACTTCTACGGTCTGTGCCCTGAGAAATGCAAGGAGAAATCAATCTTGGGTATACATATAAACTATCACACACCATGTAAATGAGTTTATCTTATTGGGCAGACTGGATGGACCGTTCAGGTCTTTATCTGCCGTCATTTTCTATGTAAGACATTTTAAAAGCAACAGCTGCATTTTCTGCATTTACAGGGTGTTATAAAATTAAGACATGCCTAATAATACACAAGGTGCAAGGCAGTACATAGTTATTCAATAGTCATCCACAAGGGAAGAGCTTAGTGGCCTTTTTACTGAGGTGTGTAGGCGCCTACATGCGTCTAACGCACGTCAATTTGGAACTATGCCTGGCTACCACATGCCCTGGGTGGTAATTCCATTTTTTACGCGCGTCTGATACACATGGCAGAAAATATTTTTTATTTTCTACCGTGTAGTGCTAACCAGACAGTAATCAGCATTGTACACACACTGATGATTACTGACCGGCTAACGCGTGACACCTTACCGCTAAGTCAATGGCTGGTGGTAAGGTCTCAGGCCCAAAATGGATGCGTGCCTATTTCTATTTTGCTGCATATTCATTTTCAGCCAAAAAAGAAGGCCTTTTTTTGCAGGTGCGCTGAAAAATGGACCTGCACGCGTCCAATACACACGCCTACAACAGCGCAGGCCGTTTTTCAGCGCAACTTAGTAAATGGATCCCTTAGTCAGAACACAGTGGAGTCACAATTTACAGGCATGTTAGAGTTATGTATTACTGGACAGCTGGCATCTAAATAAGGGGGAAATATCCTTGATACAGCTCACGCGAAACATCAATCATGTTGGACTATTTGTCCCAACCCCACATTATGCTAAAGCCACTCTTCAGATGAGTATTAATTTTTATTTCAGAATTTGGTCGTATGACAATGTAAAGCAAACAATACACTGAATAATAAATAATTAAATATTGATAAAACGATGATATTTATATGTACTGGTCGATGAGGAGGTGGGTGCTGTAAATCTTGCAATATAAATTGGATTGTTTGCAAGTTGCACCGCTGAGACCAATAGATTAAGGGAGTCTTTTATTAAGGTGCACTAGAGTTTTTAGCAAGTGTTAAAAATCAGCTGGTTCTAAACGCTGAGACATCCATTATTTCCCTATGGGCATCTCAGTGTTTAGCGTGAGCTAAAAACACTAGTACACCTTAGTAAAAGACCCCCTTACTTATTTACACTGTAGAAGATTGTGGTGTGTGATAGCGGAGATTTCTACAGTAACGTGAAGCCATTGTTAAGGACTTAGTTAATAGAATATGCGTGAAAATGGCAACTCTGCTTATGCGCTACCCAAATTCTGTCCCATAATTATTAGCATGACCCATTTTTAAAAGACCCCATTCACTCATATAAATCTATCTATCTATCTATCTGCTTATCATTTCTATAGCGCTACAAGGCATACGCAGAGCTGTACACCATACACAAAAAGACAGTTCCTGCTCAAGGAGCTTACAATCTAGATAAGACAGGTAAACAGACAGAACAATAAGGGTAAGGGAATAAAGAGGTGAGGACAAAGGACAGGGTAAGTGAGTTAGGAGTCAAAAGCAGTGGTAAAGAGGTGGGTTTTAAGTTTGGACTTGAAAACGGCTAAAGATGGGGCTAGACGTACAGCCTCAGGAAGTCCATTGCAGGCATGAGGTGCAGCGAGATAAAAGGAATGGAGTCTTGAATTAGCATTTTTCATGCAAAATGGTTAATAAGATTACACTCCACACATAATAATTGCTATTCTAGTATAGACTACAACGTGCATTTCAAGTCCAGTAAATTTAAAACATGTACATGACAGCTGGAGTCTTACAATTACTGTAGCTGATGCAGGTAAAGTTAGTCCACATTTAAAAAGAGCTGTCTGGGAAAGTGTGCTTCTTTGCAGATGATATCAAAGTCTGCAACAGGGTACACCCCCCCCCCCCCCCCTGATGGTGTGGATAACATGACAAGAGACCTAGCAAAGTTCATTAATATGATGTCAGTATTGTCTACCTCCCCAACAGCTACATTGTGTATTAACTCAACTCTAATACCTTCCTTTCGTCTATTCACAGGTACCCGACAAGGTTGCCCTCTTTCCCCTTTATTATTCATTTTAGCTTTAGAAGCCCTACTTATTATTTAAAAGAACATCACGATATACAAGGTAGATGGTGAAATTATCAGCATATGCTGGGAATGTACTTCGAGATATTTCTAACCCTGAAACCTCTGTCCCTTTTTCCGTTTAAAGTTCTGAACTCTTTTGGTAATATCTCAGGATATACTGTTAATTGGACAAAAATGGAATTAACGCTCCTAAATGTATTATGCCTTAGATCTAAAGTATCATCTACTCCTATCAGGTGGTGTCCAGACCAAATTAAATATTTAGGAATTCAATTCTGTCCATCCTGTGAATAAACTCTTCAAAAGAACAAAGGCAAGTTATTAAAACAAATTTGACATTTGTGTTCTAATTGGTCACCTCTTCACCTAAATTGGTAGGGTAGATGAGAATCCATCAAGATGGTTCTAGCTTCACTATAAATATATTATAAGAATGTTACCTTTTCAGTTCCTTAAAACTTTCTTTTCTAAAATTGATAAGACTCTTTCACATTTCTTGTGGAAAGGTGAAACTACCTAAAATATCTTTACAAAAACTAAAACTTCCGAAGACTCTGAGAGTCTCATCTTCCCAGATTTTGCGAAGTATAAACAGGCAATGCAAACGTAGGGCAGCTACTATACGACATAACAATCATACTGACAATTCACCGATACGGAGCTGCCTAGAAATGGCCTTGGTATATCCATTCTCCTTAGCCCAATTACTTTCAATGACATCTACTGCTTTGGTAAATAAATCCTAATAAAAGGATTTCCTCTCACCTGGACATTTTCAACATTCTTACCTCTGTGGGTGCATTGGACAAAGTCACCTCCATAAATTATCAACTACTAAATATATTAAGGGGCTCACAGACGAATGACCCTACAAAATGTATGGTCTTTGTAGACGAATACTACACTATCAGATAAGCAGTGGTCATGGTTTTAGTTAAAATCAAATTGTCCCCAAGGTTCAGCCCCCATTTTACAATCATTATTCCGTCTCTTGCACAAAGCTCAATGGACAACCCGGTGGTAATCATCAGTTGGCACATACTGGACGGTTACTACACGGGTAACACGTGAGCCCTTACCGCTAAGTCAACGGGTTGCATTAAGAGCTCAGGCTGTAAATAGACGCACGCTGGTTTTCATTTTGCTGCATGTCCATTTTCCAGACACGCTGGATACATGGTCCAGCGTGCATCCAAAACACACGACCACACTACCGCAGGCCAATTTTTGATGCGCCTTTGTAAAAGGACCCCTTAGTAAATTGTTTCAGTTACAGGGGGCTTCTGACATTTACCTTTCTGGATTCTTCCGGTCCTTGGAGATTCTGGGCTGATAGTTTCCTCTGATGCCTCTGACCTCCCGATATTATGATAAATGACCCGATCATCCTTCCTCGGCACTGAAGAACCTTACATAGATTTGCAAACAGTTTAGAAGCAAAAACATGTACCCGGAATGCAAGAAATCTATCAGATGTTTTATTAATCAGCTTTTATTTATTTTAAAATATTTATAGCCTGCCTATAAAAAAAAACCCAAAGTAATATGACAATATTACCTGCGGAGGTAGATGATGAAGGTTGGGGATTATGCCAACGTCTTTTTCCAACTCTCTCATCCGAGTAACTCATAGTCTCAGCCATTGCAAACACCTCCGACACTGCTACCAGCTCTCTTGATGAGATAAAGGTGATGTGCAGGAAGACAGGAAGTCTGAGCTTCCACGTAGTACGCAAAAGAGTTCACTCATGAGGCATTCAGCACTCTCGAAAAAGAGACAAATGCACCACAAGGGAAAAAAGCAGAATCATCACTGAAACTTGAGAACAGTGAAGAAATTAATGCACTCATTTGCTCTGTCTCAGATCTGGAAGCTTTGGCTCTTAAAGTACTCTGTTTGGTATTTAATTGAAATTAGTGAAATAGTAATGTATTAAAATTGTAGGTCAAAGGGGCCTGAATGTCATGAGATGATAGTAGCATTTATGGGTCCAGAGGCTGGTGATACACAACAATACACAACCCTGAGATACAGATTCTAATCTCACTACCTAAAACAGCTCATTGTCTGCTGCCGAGCAAGTTGCCGTTTAACCTTTCTGTCCTTGTGACTGACCTGCGTGGCTCACACTCCTGCTGTGGTACTTGATTTGCCCAACGAAGATAAAAGCTGTACCTCAGTTTCTAGGTAAGTAATGAAAGCGTTATCAGTACAGAGGCCAATATTAAGCCAATGGATTTAAAAAACATTTTGATATTCTGCTCTGGTATCTAGAATGAGCATTGATCAGTGATGCCGTCTAATAAATAGCGATAATCAGACCACTAATTGGACAGCTAACCAGAAAAAGTGATACTGGATTCTCCCTTGACCTTAGAGTCGTAAGTAAATCAGAACGGGAGAAGGCAATTTACAAATTAAGACAACTTAGACTGATTACATACTATTTTGATCAATCTGCAAATGCATTGTTAATTCAGATGTTAGTATTGTCACACCTAGATAACTGTAATGCCCCTTATCTAGGATTGTCGGCTAGATTATTGAAGAAATTGCAACTTATTCAGAATGTTTCAATTAGAATGATATTTAAGTTTCCCAAAGGAAAAGGGTAGATAGTGGGGTTCCCCAGGGGTCTGTGTTGGGACCACTGCTTTTAACATATTTATAAATGATCTAGAGATGGGAGTAACTAGTGAGGTAATTAAATTTGCTGATGACACAAAGTTGTTCAAAGTTGTTAAATCTCAAGAGAATTGTGAAGAATTACAAGAGGACCTTACGAGACTGGGAGACTGGGCGTCTAAATGGCAGATGACGTTTAATGTGAACAAGTGTAAAGTGATGCATGTGGGAAAGAGGAACCTGAATTATAGCTACGTCATGCAATGTTCCACGTTAGGAGTCACGGACCAAGAAAGGGATCTAGGTGTCATCGTTGATGATACGTTGAAACCTTCTGCTCACTGTGCTGCTGCGGCTAAGAAAGCAAATAGAATGTTAGGTATTATTAGGAAAGGAATGGAAAACAAAAATGAGGACATTATAATGCCTTTGTATTGCTCCATGGTGTGACCACACCTTGAATACCATGTGCAATTCTGGTCACTGCATCTCAAAAAAGATATAGTGGAATTAGAAAAGGTACAGAGAAGGGCGACGAAAATGATAAAGGGGATGGGATGACTTCCATGTGAGGAAAGGCTAAAGAAGCTAGGGCTCTGCAGCTTGGAGAAAATACAGCTGAAGAAAGATATGATAGAGGTCTATAAAATAATGAACGGGTGAGAGTGAATCCCTTGTTTACTCTTTCCAAAAATACTAGGACTAGGGGGCACGCAATGAAGCTACAAAGTAGTAAATTTAAAATGAATCAGAGAAAATATTTCTTCATTCAACATGTAATTAAACTCTGAAATTCGTTGCCAGAGAATATAATAAAAGCAGTTAGCTTAGCAGGGTTTAAAAAAGGATTGGATAACTTCTTAAAAGAAAAGTCCATGAGCTGTTATTAAGATGGACTTGGGAAAATCCACTGCTTTATTTCTAGGATAAGCAGTAGAAAATGTATTGTACTGTTTTGGGATCTTGCCAGGTGCTTGTAACTTGGATTGGCCACTGTTGGAAACAGGATGCTGGGCTTGACGGAACTTCGGTCTGTCCCAGTATAGCAATACTAATGTACTTATGATATCCTCTCTTCTCAGAGGATTGTTCTTCACTGGCTCCCAGTTTGACAGAGGATTTTATTTTAAGTCAGGGTGTTTATTTTTTCAGGCCATGTACGTTTTTTTCATCTATTTTAATCACTAAACTGCTTTGTTTCTCTATGGCTAGATTCTCGCTGCCATTACAGAGTTTAAGGATCCTACATCCCCCAGTTTCTCAGAGGATAGTTGATTCCGTTTTGTCTTTTTCTGCTGTCTTCTTGTTGCAATTCGCTTTCTTTAGGTATTTGATTGGAATGTAACTATCTGTTTTTTTTCTGTTTATGTGAAGTCATTTTTAGCTATAATTTATCTCGTATTTTAACATTTTACCGATATAATTGTATTGTATTGTATTTACAATAATTGGTTGTAAACCGCCCTGGACCCCTTTGGGGGAATATTGTGGTATATAAGTAATTTATTGATATTGATTCGCTGTCCTTTATCTGATTAGGCATAACTTCTGGGTCGTATACACCCCACCCTGAGACTGTCTGGATAGTATTGAGGCTATCTGGTCAGTGCTGCTGGATATTCCCTCTGACCAGTGTTTATCCTCTTAGCAACAGCACCCGCTGACCGGATAAGCTCCTTTGAATTCCAGCCAGACAGTTCATATTTCCCATTCATAAAAAGTACAATTTTCTAAGCAGCTCTGGTTCTTCTGACATATCCGTCTTTACAGTGGCCACAGAAAATGAGGAAGGGGCAGTCTCCTAATGTCTGATAATACTGTGCAGGGCTCAGCTCAGCAGAAGAACAGAGAGAGAATGTGAAAACCACAAGGTATGAAAGGCTGTGAACGCTGAACTGTGATCTCGCTGTCCAAAAAAACAGCCCAAAATAGCAATGGTGCTGTGTGGTTTAATCACAATGCAATGTACTGCTTTCAAACATCTGTAGCCATAACTCATGCAGTCACTTGACATATCCTGTATTTGTTATTGACTCCCAAAGTATATAATATAGGACTCTATTCACTTTCATTGTGGCCAGTGGTGTATTTATACAAGGTTTTTCTCTTGCATGTGCAATCCCTGTCCCCTTAGTGTGGACTCCAGAATAAGGCTTGGAATTGGAACACACCAGAAGAATGAGGTTTGGAATACAGTAAGAGAGGCTATTGGAGCACCAGAATGAGGCTTGAAGTTCCCTGAGGAAGGCTACTGGAACACCAGAATGAGGCTTGAAGTTCCCTGAGGGAGGCTGTGTTGGAGCACCAGAATGAGGTTTGTTGTACACAGAGAGGCAACGAGAGGGCTCACAGTTGGAAGATCTCACTGTCACACTCTCCTGTCAAACATTCCTGGCTTTGCCACTGGTTGTGGCCTAGAATTGAGTTCTGTCAAATATCACCTGTTATAAAAGAGTTCACTCATGGGGCATTCAGCACTCTCCAAGACTGTTCAAATTGTATCTGCAATTTGTCTCTGGAACTCAAAAGGGGTGTAGTCATGTTTAGAGCACGGGCAGGTCAGGGGCATTCCAAAAAGTTGGGTGCAGTGTCTCTGGGCCCAGCTTGGGTACCAGGATTTATATCAGGTTTCAGTTGGTTTTGTAGTTTTTGGGATCTTGCCAAGTACTTGTAACCTGGATTGGCCACTGTTGGAAACAGGATGCTGGGCTTGATGGACCTTTGGTCTGTCCCAGTATGGCAACACTTATGGACTTATGTACTTGGTGTAAGTCTGGCGCCCAGAGTTGAATATGAAAAGCAGCACTAAGGATGCACCTTGTATAGAATAGAGCTTATCACTGAGTTTTTCCAGTGCCAAATTTTAAGCAGCATTTATAGAATCCCCCCTATGTACTTACTACTTACACTACTACGTGAACAGACACATTCTCAGACATCAGATCCCAAGTGACTACTGGGTGAATCACATGGAGAGAGAGAAGATCCTCATGTATCAAGAAATGCAATCAGAAATGTGGAACAAAGATTCAGAAATATTTCTCATAGTTTTGGGTGCCACACAATGAAAAAGATTTCCAAACACATCTGGATAAGTTGACTATACACGTTACATCTAATGACATCCAGAAAGAAGCTTTGCAAGTTCCACAGCGAGTGTAAGTAGTAAATTTGGGAGACTGAGATCATACTCCACATGCCCTGGCTTAAGAATGAGGTTCATTCCTGTCATGGTGGGCACAAAACTAACTCATTTCGAGAAACTGCTTCAGAGTCTAATTTATGAAAAAGTCACAAAGAGAAAGGGAACTTGATAAACTGCCTTTCTGTGATTACAATCAAGGTGGTTTACATATTATATACAGGTACTTATTTGGTACCTGGGGCAATGAAGGGTAAAATGACTTACCCAGAGTCACAAGGAGCTGCAGTGGGAATTGAACCCAGTTCCCCAGGTTCTCAGGCCACTTCACTATTAAGACAACAGCGAGATGAGTTTCAGTTTCACACAGCAGCGCCCGCCTATTGACCTGCCTCTCTTCAAACAGGTTATCTGGGCAATCCTCCACATTTGATAAGTCCCGTTTCTGGGTGGGGTCATGTGACCCTCGCATCACCATACATCAAAAGCAAAGTTATCTGGGCAATCCTCTACACTTGATAAGTCCCGTTTCCGGGTGGGGTCACGTGACCCTCGCATCACCATACATCGAAAGCAAAGCAAGTCACTATTACTATTTAAACTCAGCCATCAGCCATCCACGCTCTTATCATCTCTCGCTTAGACTATTGCAACTTGCTTCTCCTCTGCCCTAACTACACCCCCCCCCCCTCTGGACTGCCCACAAATGATCAGTTGAGAATATTTAGCAGCACTGTCCAGTTAACTGCCACTGAAGATCCCTAGATAGCCCCAAACAAGTGATTTAAATGGTCAAGAGCTGATATCTTACTTTTCTGCCTTTCTTGTCTGCCTCCCACATTTTTCATGGGCTGAATTATGTGTTGGCTGCAGAAGGAACCTCTACCTTCTCCTGAGAACCTGTGGGTATTCGCTGAAGGTATTGCTTCTCTCATGCATACCATGACAGTAATAAACCTGACTCCTAAGCCAGGGTATGTAGAGTAAGATCTCAGTATCTCAAACGTATTGATAATGCTCACGGTACTACTCGCATCGTGCCAAGAAAGCTTCCTTCTTTACTTCAGAAGATGTAATGCGTAAGGCAATTTATCAAGGTCTGCTTGAAAGTTCATTGTCTTCAAGTATGTGGCTCCCTTCCATTGAGAAATATTTCTATAACTCTGGGGGCAATGACTCCAAACAGGAATATAATACATGGTCTTAACATCTGACTCCAACATAGGTAATTGCAACAACACCCTTTATATACATCTTGAAAAGTTCCATACAGGAAAGATAATGAGTAATTGGAAAACTCAATATCCTCTAATTTGCTCTAGCAGAATTTTCTAAATGAGTATGCATCAGGAGATTATCCTTAACTGATGAAACAACTACTGCCTGACAAGAAACCATTTTGAGTCTCCAATTTCTCAATACTTTTTTGAACAGTATTAAACTTTTCTTCGTGTTCCGTCAGTTTATCAACAGACTCGTGAGAAAATTTGCTAAGCATAGTCAAGTTATCATACAGCTTCCTATCCAGTCTAGTTATCGCCTCAAAAACACCTTTCAAAGAAATACCCTGGTTAAATTTAGAAGAATCAGTCAGAAGTTTATAAGAAAGCGTCACAGGAGTTGGAATCTTAGCTGAAGTGGCTCCAGAACTCTTCTGAAAGCTCCCAACTACATCCACCAAAGCAGCTGTATTAACAGGCAATTCAGAAGCGACCAGTCTTCTCCTTCACCGGAGCACTGTTGCTTTCTAAAAACACTGCTGGTTGAAGGGGCGGGGTAGGTCCCCCTGAAGAAAGAGAAGGTGTGAATAAACATGTGGATAAAGGTGAGCCAGTTGATATGGAGGTATATTTTATTTTTCTTACATTTGTATGCTGTGCTTTCCTACTCATAGCAGGTTCAATGCAGCTTACATATTATATATAGGTACTTATTTGTACCTGGGGCAATGGAAGGTTAAGTGACTTGCCCAGAGTCACAAGGAGCTGCCTGTGCCTGAAGTGGGAATCCAACTCAGTTCCTCAGGACCAAAGTCCACCACCCTAACCACTAGGCCACTCCTCCACTCTTATAAAGTTACATAATGAGCCCCATAGTGTATCTAGATTTTCAGAAAGCTTTTGATTCTTCATGAGAGAAAATTAAAGAGTCATGGGATAGGAGGCAAGGTTCTGGTGTGGATTAGGAATTGGTTATTGGACAGAAAACAGAGGATAGAGTTAAATGGTCATTTCTCTCAATGGAGGGGGATGAACAGTGGAGTGCCGCAGGGTTCTGTACTGGGACTGGTGCTATTTAACGTATTTATAAATGATATGGAAATCAGAACATTGAGTGAGGTGATTACATTTGCAGATGACACAAAACTATTCAGGGTTGTTAAAGCACGTGCGGTCTGTGAGTTATTGTAGGAGAGCCTTGGGAAATTGGAAGACTGGGCATCAAAATGGCAGATGAAATTTAATGTGGACAAATGAAAGATGATGCACATTGGAAAGAATAATCTGAATCATAGTTTCCTGATGCTAGGGTCCACCCTGGGGGTCAGCACTCAAGAAAAAGATCTAGGAGTCATTGTACTGCGACTGTACTGAGCTGAAATCTTCTGCTCAGTGTGTGGTAGCCAAAAAAAGCAAACAGGATGCTAGGAATTATTAGGAAAGGGATGGTGAATAAGACTGAAAATACTATAATGCCTCTGTATCATTCCATGGTGCGACCACACCTTGAGTATTGCATTCAGTTCTGGTCGCTGTATCTCAAACAAGATATAGCAGAATTAAAAAAGGTTCAAAGAAGAGCAACCAAAATGATAAAGGGGATGGAAATCCTCTCATATGAGGAAGCATGAGAACAAAAGTATTGCCATACTGGAACAGACCGATGGTCCATCAAGCCCCGCATCCTGTTTCCTATCCAGGTTACAAGTACCTGGCAAGATCCCAAAACAGTACAATTCATTTTATGCTGCTTATCCTAGAAATAAGCAGTGGATATTCCCCAAGTCCATTTTAATAATGGCTTATGGACTTTTCTTTTAGGAATCTATCCAAACCATTTTTTAAACCCAAGGCTAAAGAGATTAGGTCTTTTCAGCTTGGAAAATAGACGGATGAGGGGAGATATGATTGAGGTCTACAAAATTCTGAGTGGTGTAGAAAGAGTAGAAATAAATTGATTTTTTACTCATTCCAAAAGTACAAAGACTAGGGGACCCTCAAGGAAGTTACATGGAAATACTTTATAAACAAATAGGAGGAAATATTATTTCACTCAATGAATAGTAAGCTCTGTAACTCTTTGCCAGGGGATGTGGTAACAGTGGTTAGTATATCTGGGTTTAAAAATGGTTTGTACAAGTTCCTGGAGGAAAAGTCCATAGTCTGCTATTGAGACAGATATGGGGAAGCAACTGTTTGCCTGGGATTTGTAGCATGGAATGTTGCCATGATTTGGGTTTCTGCCAGGTACTTGTGACCTGTCTTGGCCACTGTTGGAAACAGGATACTGGGCTAGATGGACCATTGGTATGACCCAGTATGGCTACTCTTATGTTCTTATGAGAAAGAGTACTCACAGTTGCAGAAACAATATTATTCAATACAGTCGCTGTTGACCGGTTGCAAATGCAGGTCCATAGGGCCTTTAACTACTACTGGTGCTTGAACAGTCTTCTTCCACCTCCTTTCCTCTTTCCCATTAGAG
Organism: Microcaecilia unicolor; assembly: GCF_901765095.1. Taxonomy (NCBI): domain Eukaryota; kingdom Metazoa; phylum Chordata; class Amphibia; order Gymnophiona; family Siphonopidae; genus Microcaecilia; species Microcaecilia unicolor. Next base: position 670,544 of record NC_044032.1, on the reverse strand, counting down.
TGAATCTCACATTCCTCGCTCTGTTCTTATGAGAAAGAGTACTCACAGTTGCAGAAACAATGTTATTCAATACAGTTGCTGTTGACCGGTTGCAAATGCACTACTGGTGCTGGAACAGTCTTCTTCCACCTCCTTTCCTCTTTCCCATTAGAGTGAATCTCACATTCTTGGCTCTGTAGTGGCTCTGAAGGGGCTCCTGAGGAGCATGCCCCTTTGGTCACACCCCTTCAGGCACATGACCGCAGGCATGTGACTGCGGCTGTATATCACGGGAAGGGCTGCCTGTAAATAGATGGAATAGAGCAGGGCTTCCAACATCACTGGGACCCAACAAGGTGTGCCCAAGCCATTGCCTACAGTTACCAGGGCTCTCAGCTGTTCTCAAAAGACCCGATAAGTTTATTATCTAGAAAAGCCCCAAGTGATGCTAATGATTCTTTAATAGAAATTAGAGTGTCAGATCTGGGGATGAAATGGAAGCGGTAAATTTCTTCTGCCAAGTTTCCAAGTTTATTTAATACATGCTATCCCGCCCTTTGGGAGCTTTCAGGGTGGTTTACAATCTACCCACACTGCCTCTGATTTTTGGTCTTTCTTGGAGCTTCTTTCTTCTTCTTGATTGTACGTTGGAGCTCAGGATCTTTTCTTCCCTGACTAACACCAGGAACAGCCCTAGCTGAGATTCAGGGATAACTGTGGCTTTCTAACTAATAAAATAAATAATAATTTTGTAACCTTACATAGTTTTTCTATTCTTTTACTGAGGAAGAGCACTCTTCATTGAATTCTGTAGTCACACTGCCCACAGCAACTTGGTCTCTCCAAAAATCATGCGATCTTCCACACTAGCACACCAGTAAATCATGCAGAACACACATGCTGCCAGCCCAACCTTAAGCCTGGAGATCAGTTTTCCTAGTGGCTTAACTGGGATTAATCCACTTACACAAATAGAAATGCTAAATAGTAGTAGTGGTACACAAACTTGTTTTACACAATTATGCACTTGGTCTCTGTACCTCAGTCTTAACTGCAAAACTTTTAAACGGCACAGAAACAAACAAACAAACAAAAAAATCAGTTTTGTTCTTTTTTATCTCTGCTCAAATTCAACACCTTTCACCTCCAGCTCACTTCACCTGCACTCAGTGCTCAAACACTTGCAGAAAATCTTACTTTCACATACTTTGTCTCAAAAATCCTGTCATGCAGTCAGAGTTCCCACATACACATCTTCAGTGTCTTCAGCCCCTCTCCCCACCTCCAGGCAAGTTGTTGCCAAGGGAGTATGTGACTCTGAGCCAGCAGATGACCTCTGCCAGCCAGGTTTCAGAACACAGGGTGTTTGCTCCGTTTTGGAAAACAATTTCCCATAGAAAATAGAAAAGTTACATTTTTAGAAAAATAACATAAAATTACTATACAATTAGATCAAAATATCCTATAATCATTAGTGCAATCAAGCTACATATACAGTGCATTTTTTTTATAAATTTAAAGACATTTACAGATTTTTATCATAAATCTCTATCAAAACTTCTATAAAACTAGAGATGTTCACTCGAATTAAATTCTGCATCACCCCACACACATGCCCGAATGATGCCCACTCAAAAAACCCAAATCCAAAGCTCAGAGCATTGGGGCAAGCCACGGACAACGCGGCTCCGCACAGGAAGCCCAGGACCACTTCCAGAGCCACAGCACTGGCCACCAACAATCGCTGGAAGCCCAGATCCTCTCCCGGACCCCGGGTAAAAATAAAAATAAGGAAAAAATAAGTCTAACCCACCAGGTTACACTGAATCAATATAGCCCATGAAGATATTAAACAAAATGATGAGAATTAGTGGTAAAGTTCAGAGATTATGCCTGGCTTAGGAATGAGAATTATTACTTTTGTGGTATCTGCAAAACTAACCCATCCGGAGATTTTGCCCAGGAGAGAAAATATTCAGTTTAAGGGGATCCGACTCATGCTCTTCCTCTAATGCAGTGTCTATTATCTGGGCAGACTTATACGGTCTGTGCCAGAGCCAGTGGTGGGAGGCGGGACTGGTGGTTGGGAGGCGGGGATAGTGCTGGGCAGACTTATACGGTCTATGCCAGAGCCGGTGGTGGGAGGCGGGACTGGTGGTTGGGAGGCGGCGATAGTGCTGGGCAGACTTATACGGTCTGTGCCAGAGCCGGTGGTGGGAGGCGGGATTGGTGGTTGGGAGGCGGGGATAGTGCTGGGCAGACTTATATGGTCTGTGCCCTGAAGAGCACAGGTACAAATCAAAGTAGGGTATACACAAAAAGTAGCACATATGAGTTATGTTGTTGGGCAGATTGGATGGACCGTGCAGGTCTTTTTCTGCCGTCATCTACTATGTTACTATATTACAATGCAAGAAATGTGAACAAGGTGCTATATTTGGGATATGGGCCAGATGCTAGAGACCAGAATCATCTCAGACAGACATGAGATTGGATGTCAGAAAATAATTCAAGGTAACATCTCTGTGGAGGGAAGGGGGACCACTTTTTGGAACCAGAGCACTGCATCAGTGATCTCTCTCTCCCCACCCCTTCCCCTCAAGGCTGTCATTGGAAAGCTTTTATGTTTCACTTATATATTCTGATATGTTGTCATGTTTTGCTCATATTCTCCTGATCTGAGGAAGAAGATTTGGGCCTTTGAAAGTTAGTCCAATAAGAAGGTGTTATGACAAAATCTTTAAAAACTTTTGTACAAGATAGTTTTGTTTAAACAAATGAATGTGTAAAATCTGATTGAAGGACAATTGCACTGTGTTTTGCATTGGTTAAGAATCAGGATTCATCTTCCTTTCTTTTGCATTAATTTGAATGGATCATTAAATTAATTCAGGTTTACCACATCTGTTGGATTCTTGAGCTTAGCCAGGTGAGCACCCTGGGAAGCACAGTCCTGCAGGCTGGAGCTCCAGTTTTTGGTCTCATTAGATACAAAGTAACATTTTCCTTTCCAGGGTCCCAATCTCTCTGGACAGAATTCATGTCGCTGACCTGTGTGTAAAAAAGAACTTGAAGTAATCCGAGTTACACTAATATCATCAGCATAGACACCAAGGGGGTAATTTTATAACTGCACAATGTGTGCATATTTTTCCTTGCACAAACAAAAAGTGTGCACATGAGCATCTAACCCAAAATGGCAGGACAGAATCCAAAATATCCTTTTTCCCAGTGTTATTAGTTATCAAGTATAAACCAGCCTCAAATGAGTGTCTCTTTGGTTGGGAAGGACCAGGAGAAGCTACTCTGCCACTTACCCTTGGAGAAGGACCGCGATCAGCTGCCGAGGGAACGTCTGGGAATGGAGTGGATACTGTGCCGTTTACGGAAGAAAGAGTTTATAAACAGCTTGAGAATCTGAAGGTGGACAAAGCTATGGGGCCGGATGGGATACATGGAGACTGAGGGAGCTCAGAGAGGTCCTGGTGGGACCTCTTAAATAATTATTTTATAGATCTTTACAGACAGGAGAAGTTACGCAAGATTGGAGACAAGCGGATGTGGTCCCTCTTCACAAAAGTGGGGACAGGGAAGAAGTGGGAAACTACAGACCTGTAAGTCTCACGTCGGTGGTAGGAAAAATAATGGAGTCGCTGCTGAAAGAACTTTCTAGAAGCCGATGGGTTACAGGACCTGAGGTAACATGGCTCTACCAAAGGAAAATCCTGCCAAACGAATCTTATTCAGTTCTTTGACTGGGTGACCAAGGAACTGGATGAAGGACATGCGCTAGATGTAATCTACTTGGACTTCAGCAAAACCTTTGATACGGTCCCCCACAGAAGACTCATGAATAAGCTGAAAGGGTTGAACTTAGGACCGAAAGTGGTGAACTGGATAAGAAACTGGTTGACCGACATGTGGCAGAGGGTGGTGGTAAATGGAATCCGCTCGGAGGAAAGGAAGGTGAGCAGTGGAGTTCCTCAGGGGTCGGTGCTGGGGCCTATTCTGTTTAATATATTTGTGGGAGATATTGCTGAAGGGTTGGAAGGAAAGGTGTGCCTTCTTGCGGATGACACAAAAATAGCCAATAAAGTGGATACCCTGGAGGGAGTAGAAACGATGAGAAGGGGTCTCCAAACCTTACAAGAATGGTCGAGGGTCTGCCAGTTAAAATTTAATGCATCTGTTAGGGATCCCTAATATTCTAGCTGGTGCTGATCTTGAAATGTATGCGGAAACGGATAGGAAGCCAGTGAAGTGACTTGAGGAGAGGGCTAATATGAGCATAATGACACTGGCAGAATATTAGTCGTGCAGCAGAATTTCCTCCTTTATTCTGCTGGTTATGCCCCTCTCTACGCATCCTAGCATCCTTCTGGCCACGGCCGTCGCCTTGTTTCTTCACCTTTAGATCCTCAGACACCAACACCCCAAGGTCTCTCTCCTGAGTCGAGCTTACTAATCTCTCCCCTCCTATTCAGTATCTCTCTTTCGGGTTTCTGCACCCCAATTGCATCACTCTACACTTCTTGGCATTAAATTTTGTGTAATAATAAATGTTTCACCAGTGATAATTAATCAAATATCGTTCTCCAATCAGGTAATTATTTTTATATAATTTTTTGTATATGCAGTGCTCAGACTATGCTATTGTGCCTTACAACCATGTGTCATGGAGTTGGCCAGCAGCATCCAACCATCACATCACTGGCCCTACCTACCATCCAATCACCTTGGATGACATAACGGTTAAACCACTATGCTGGTGTTTACTTGCAAATATATGCAGATAGGTAGAGGCACTTATCTCAATCTAGCTGTGGTGGATCTTATGTTTGTTATCGCTGGATTCCTTCACCCTCTTTGTGACTCTGTGATTAAAATCAGTTATTTTTCGTTATTCCCGATGTGGGGCCACGTTTCTCCATAATGGCGTCTTCAAGGGAATATATGTTCAAGCTGTGAACAAGGTGCTTCGACGTTAGCTCCAGAACTTAGTACAACAACAGTGCTAGGTAGACTTCTACGGTCTGTGCCCTGAGAAAGGCAAGGACAAATCAAACGGGTATACATATAAAGTATCACATACCATGTAAATGAGTTTATCTTGTTGGGCAGACTGGATGGACTGTACAGGTCTTTATCTGTCGCCATTTACTATGTTACTATCCTGCTTATTTTCGAAGGAGAAGGCCGGCCATCTTCCGACACAAATCGGGAGATGGCTGGCCATCTCCTGAACCCGGCCAAATCGGTATAATTGAAAGCCGATTTTGGCCGACTTCAACTGCTTTCCGTCGCAGTGCCGGCCAAAGTTAAAGGGGGCGTTTCGGCAGGGTACGGAAGACGGGACAGGGGCGTGGTTACGAGATGGCCGGCTTTGGCCGATAATGGAAAAAAGATGGCCGGCTCTGACGAGCACTTGGCCGACTTCACTTGGTCCATTTATTTTTAGGACCACCGGATGGAATCGGGGATCACCTCCCCTTACTCCTCCAGTGGTCACCAACCCCCTCTCACCCAAAAAAAATTAAAAATCATTTTTTGCCAGCCTCTATGCCAGCCTCAAATGTCATATCCAGCTCCATGACAGCAGTATGCAGGTCACTGGAGCAGTTTTTAGTAGGTTCAGTGGACTTCAAGCAGGTGGACCCAGACCCATACCCCCTCTACCTGTTACACTTGTGGTGGTAAATGGGAGCCCTCCAACCCCCCCCCCAAACCCACTGTACCCACATGTAGGTGCCCCCTTTTATCCCTAAGGGCTACAGTAGTGGTGTACAGTTGTGGGGAGTGGGTGTTGGGAGGGATTTGGGGGGCTCAGCACACAAGGTAAGGGAGGTATGCACCTGGGAGCTATATTTGAAGTCCACTGCAGTGCCCCCTAGGGTGCCTGGTTGGTGTCCTGGCATGTGAGGGGGACCAGTGCACTACAAATGCTGGCTCCTCCCATGACCAAATGCCTTAGATTTTGCCGGGTTTGAGATTGCCGCCATTAGTTTCCATTATCGCTGAAAACCAATGCCGGCCATCTCTAAAGCCGGCCCAAATGTTAAGATTTGGCCGGCTCCAACCGTATTATCCAAACGAAAGATGGCCGCCATCTTGTTTCGATAATACGGTCGGGACGCCGCTTTATGGGGCCAGCCTTGAAGATGGCCGCCCTTATAGATGGCTGGCCCAACTCGATTATGCCCCTCTATGTTACCCACTGACATCTGTACTGCAGGTTCCATAATACATCAGGATGAGGTTGTCAGAAAGTCTTCCTCCTGGAACTGCTTTAGACACTTACTTCAAAGATTTTTCGTGTGTCCTGTTCCTAGGCCTGGTAAGTTCTGGGGGAAGTATTATAAAGCCCTTGTGCTTTTTTTCCTTACTGAATTTGTGCACTTACAATCCTGAATCCTTGTGTGAAATTCCTAGTTACTATTATATTATCAGGCAGATTTACCAATCTTACTCCACACTCTGTCCAGTGCGATGTGCATTTGTTTGCTAACCCAAAATAACACCCCCCCCCCCCCCAATTTCAGGTTTCTGTTTACAGTAGTGTTAATAGTTGCTTAGCACATGAGCCAGTGACCCTTGGGTTGTAGAACACCTGTCTTCCATGGTAAGTACCAAAAAAGGATCAGCTGCCTCTCCATTGAGGAGGTGGGGGGGTGGGTGGTCAGTGTTGCACTTCCTAACACTGGTGCCGGGGGAAGTTTGTTGAGGGTAAGGGTGAGGGTTGCCATTAGGGGTTTGAGTTGTGGTTGGAGGGATTTGGATGGATTGATGTTTTGGGGAGGACAACAAAATGGAAAAAAAACAACAACCCACAAATGACAAAAGGAAACGAACTTGTTTGAACACCCCTAATATTTTCTAAAGGATGCATAGAGCGGGCAGGTCTATTTCCTTGTGTGGTGCTAAGGGCTCAAGTTCCACCCTTGCTTTTTCCTCTAAGAATAGAAAATCTCAAGTAATGATTTTGGATTCTCTCTGGAAGTTATGGCTGGCCTTGAACAAATGCTCTCTGCCAGAGGCGTAGCCAGGTTTTGATCTCAGGGGGAGCAGACTTTTATAAAATAGGCGTCGGTTGGTGTCAGCTAGACAGCAGTGTCTGTGTTGTTGCTCAAGGGCTGTGGCGGGCACTGATTAATACAGGCTGTCTCTGTTGCGTCCTGCCTACAAGGAAACAGTAAGTTACAACAGGAGGCAGGACACAGAAGAGGTCTCTGGACTGGCCAGAGCAGGCAACCTGTCTTCTTAACTACAAAGTAAAAATATTCAAATCATGACCATCACCTCAGGAATAGAACACACATTCCTTCCACTGCTAGACACTTTGTTTAAATCAAATGGGCTTTTGTTTGTGAGGTGACTCTACAGGATGTGGAGACCACCAGTCTTCAGGATTTTTATTTTGGGTGACAAGGGTCACCAAAGACCAGAGTCTTTCAAATAGGGCTAGACACTTTGCCATTCAGGTTTTCAGGCTATCCACAATGAATCTGCATGAAAAAGATTTGCATGTAATGGAGGCAGTATATGCAAATCAATTTCATGCATATTTAATGTAGATATCCTGAAAAACCTGACTGGCAAGGGGGTACTCCAGAACCAACTTGGGAAACACTGCCCAAGAACACAAAACGTACCACCCCATAACAGCCCTAACCCACCTATGAAAAGACAGTGCTATATGTATTACACTGGGTTCTGGAGCACCAATATATCTACTATTGGGAAACTAGAACAAGCTGCACTGTTACACATTTCTACACAGACACTACATGCTAGCAGAATTCTTCACCTCAGTCGCACATGCAGAACATGGACAGAACCTCATCTATATAGCATGAGTAGCCATACTGGATCAGACCAAAGGTCCATCTAGCCCAGTATCCTGTTTCCAACAGTGGCCAACCCAGGTCACAAGCACCTGGCAGAAACCCAAATTGTGACAACACTCCATCCTACCAATCTAATACAGAATAGGGCGCCACCAAAAAAAAAAAAAAAACAATAACAACAAAAGTTGAAATAGAGACCCCCTCCTCTCTGCCCAATAAAACCAGACTCTATAAACAGCGCAATACTGGTAAAAAGAAACAGAAAAGCATTTTCTCCTATACTTTGCAAAATAAAAATAGAAAAAAATGTACATTTTACAAAGCAGGTACATCTCAGTCCTTACAAAGTATTGGAGGAGTCTGGAGGAGTGGCCTAGTGGTTAGGGTGGTGGAGTTTGGTGCTGAGGAACTGAGTTTGATTCTGGGCACAGACAGCTCCTTGTGACTCTGGGCAAGTCACTTAACCTTCCATTGCCACATTGAGCCTGCCATGAGTGGGGAAAGTGCAGGGTACAAATGTAATTAAATAAAAACTATGTTTTTTTTACCTTTGTTGTTTGGGAATTTGGCTGGTCCCAGTCTTTTTTTTTCCATGTTCCATGAGTCAGCCTTACAAATTCTTTTCCAGGCTGGACTTCCCATTTCTTCTCTCTCCTCATCTTCTTCCTTTCCTTCTCTACATCTATTTGGCACTGATCTTTCATTTTATGTCCCCACTATCAGATAGCTATGTATAGAGCTGCCAAGTGATCCAGTTCCAGAAGGGAGATTTTTCAACTAGTCCTAGTGTGAACTAGCAATCTCCCTGTTATCTCTTTAATCTACTATCTACTAATAAGGACACATTGTAAGCCACATTGAGCCTGCAAAGAGGTGGGGAAATGTGGGATACAAATGCAATAAATAAAGAAAAATAAATAAATAAAACTCATGCGCATTGTGGTAGATATAAAGTAGGGGGAAGATCCCCTAAATGACAGCTCATACTGTCCGATCCCAACCTTGGTTCTTATTGAGCTGTAAGGCCAAGAAGCAGGAATCAAATCAGGCAAAGAATCACAGAAATAAACTGAGCATCCTCCAGATATACATAAATGCATACAAGTCTTAAATAATCCAGATCAAGTCACAGCCTTCTTTTCCTAGTTCGTGGAGCTTGAACCTGACCTGAATTGATTCATTCATATCTAATAGACAGTGACCAAAATGCAATTATAATTGCGTATGTAAAGTACCTACAGGAAGCCTTCCTAGCAGAAAGGACATGCCAGAATAGTTTAGAGCAGTGCAGCATGTTGCTATAGCACAACCTAGGGGCCTGCTGCAATGGTATTTTCCTGATTGTAAATGACAGATATATTTTTCATGGCAATTAACTCGCCAGGAAGTAATACCATGCAACTGCTTTGGAATCCCCCCCAAACCCACCTCCCCGCTCCCCCCGTTTTCTATTTCTGTTGATGGCTCTCTCATTCTCCCTGTCTCCTCAGCTCGAAACCTTGGGGTCATCTTTGACTCTTCTCTCTCCTTCTCTGCTCATATCCAGCAGACTGCCAAGACCTGTCGTTTCTTTCTTTACAACATCCGTAAAATTCGCCCCTTTCTTTCCGAGCACTCTACCAAAACCCTCATCCACACCCTTGTCACCTCTCGTTTAGACTACTGCAATCTGCTTCTTGCTGGCCTCCCACTTAGTCACCTCTCCCCTCTCCAGTCGGTTCAAAACTCTGCTGCCCGTCTCATCTTCCGCCAGGGTCGCTTTACTCATACTACCCCTCTCCTCAAGACCCTTCACTGGCTCCCTATCCGTTTTCGCATCCTGTTCAAACTTCTTCTACTAACCTATAAATGTATTCACTCTGCTGCTCCCCAGTATCTCTCCACACTCGTCCTTCCCTACACCCCTTCCCGTGCACTCCGCTCCATGGATAAATCCTTCTTATCTGTTCCCTTCTCCACTACTGCCAACTCCAGACTTCGCGCCGTCTCGCTGCACCCTACGCCTGGAATAAACTTCCTGAGCCCCTACGACTTGCCCCATCCTTGGCCACCTTTAAATCTAGACTGAAAGCCCACCTCTTTAACATTGCTTTTGACTCGTAACCACTTGTAACCACTCGCCTCCACCTACCCTCTTCTCTTCCTTCCCGTTCACATTAATTGATTTGATTTGCTTACTTTATTTATTTTTTGTCTATTTGATTGTAAGCTCTTTGAGCAGGGACTGTCTTTTTTCTATGTTTGTGCAGTGCTGCGTATGCCTTGTAGCGCTATAGAAATGCTAAATAGTAGTAGTATTAGTAGTAGGAATCCTTCAGCCATTCCATTCCCTCCCCTTTCCCAACCCCATCTCTGGCTCTGTTTTGCTTTTATAAATTGTTTTAGGGGTAGAGACCTAACCTCTTGCAGCTTTATTCCATTAGTTTAATTCAGATTGTGAAATAAGAAATCTAGGTGGTTTACAAAGAAAATAGGAAACTGCTGAGGGTAGGATAACAAGACAAGGGGGAAAGAATATCAACATGACAAACGAGACATAGGGATAAGAGAGGCTAGGGACAAAACTTAAATTTTTTTAAAGCAGAGGTAAGCTCCTTGTGACTCTGGGCAAGTCACTTAACCCTCCATTGCCCCATGTAAGCCGCATTGAGCCTGCCATGAGTGGGAAAGCGCGGGGTACAAATGTAACAAAAAAAAAAAAGAAGGGAGAAAACAAACAGGTAACAATGATGACTGACACCAGAAACACAAAGTGCAAAACACAAGTTGGAGAGTACAGAATAATTAAAGATCGAGAGCTGGAGAAAAATGACAATGAAAAATAATATTTTAAGCTGAGATCTGAACTTAATAAGTGAGCCTTCAAGTCTCAGATAAAGAGGGCGAACATTCCAAAAGTTTGAGGCAGCAACAGTGAAACAAGAGTTTCTGGTAGTATCCAAAAAGACTTTACGAAAGGACGGGACAAACCAAGAGGCTCTGGGCAGCAGATTGCAAAGATCTTGTGGGAGTGCAGGGGACCAGGAGGCTAGACAGAAAACAAGGCAAGCCTGAGGACTGAATCGGGTGACAGAGAATATTAATTTTAAAGGGAATTCTATAAGATACTGGGAGCATGTTCTCCTCTGCCTGTCTTCTCCCTCCTGCACAGCACCGGCGATTCAGAGTGAGCCTTGCTTCTGCCGGCATCGTGGCCTCTTCTCAGGAGCGTCCCATCTCTGCGGAAAACAGGAAGTTGCAATAGAGTAGGCGGGACGTGCCTGAGAAGAGGCCCCGACGCCGGCAGAAGCAAGGCTCACTCTGAATCGCCGGTGCTGCGCAAGAGGGAGAAGACGGGCAGAAGCGATAGGACTCAGGAGGGAGCAGAAATAAAATTATTGGCACAGGGCACATAGGCGCCTTTTTTTCGGAACAGCTGTTTGGGGGAGCGACCGCTCCCCCTGCGTCCCACCTGGCTACGCTTCTGCTCTCTGCCCAGCTGGTAGATCGAAATGTTCAAAGAAAACTTGTTTCAGAAACATTGGCAGCTTTAGGAAATCAAATTTCTAGTATCTAAGCTTTTGTATAGTGGAACAAGTAAAGAAAATTAAAACTTATGTGGATTTCTTCGTTTAGGACAATAACATTCTTCATAAGAAAGTTTTAGAAAGTTTGATTACGAACCAGACACTAAGATTCAGTAACTTTCCTAAAATTTCCACTAAGCTGCCTTTCGAGTTATTTAGGAGTCCTTTTACTAAGATGCACCGAAAAATGGCACATGCTGGTTGTTTTTAGGCTCCTTGTACCCCTTCCCAAATTAACATGTACCAGCCATCCACAATTTGGGAGGATAATAGAAACCAAGGCTATGTGCGTATGAGAAAGTATATTTTTTATTTGCTTACCAAGTAAAAATACAATTAATAGTTTCTCATGAGAGATCAGTACAGTTACCTAAAGAGATGTTCACTGTCTGCATCTCCGAAATACTGTTCTGATTCAGCAGCTTATATCGTTTGTTTCAGACAATGATTTACATGACTTTTTCTGCAAATCATCCTTCTCATAGATTATTATCTGGTTCTCACCATCTGCTTTTCTAAACCTGTTTAAACCACATTTGCCCTTTTTGTTTACACTAGTTTCTTTCCCAAGCCTGCTTGCCTGTAAGAGTATCATAATAGACCATAAATTCCAGAGATCATAAATTCCAGAGTCATGCACGCTCCTCAATCTCTGATAGATTCCAAAGTCACACAGGCTTATCAATCTCTGGCCTTTTGATCCATTCCATAGTGCATAACTGTGCTCATAATTCAACATGATATAGACGCATGTATTGGACACGCGCAGGTCCATTTTTCAGCACACCTGCAAAGAAGGCCTTTTTAGGGAGCTGAAAATGAACGTGCAGCAAAATAAAAATCACCGCACATGCTTTTTGGACCTGAGACCCATTGAATTAACGGTAAGGTCTCACATGTTAACCAGGCAGTAATCGTCAGCGCATGTACAATGCCAATTACCGCCCGGTTAGCGCCGTGCTCCAGAAAATTTTCCGGCATATGTAGCAGATGCATGTAAATAATGAAATTACTTCCCGGGCCACACGGTAGCCAGGTAGTAGTTCAAAATCGATGAGCATAGGACACGCGTACGCGTCTATGCAGCTTAGTAAAAGGGCCCCTTAAATAATCATCGTGCAATGTGTTGAAAGTTCTGAATAATCATTGCTCTGCTTCCACCAATGAAAAAAAAAGGAAAAAAAACAGGGAAGAAGGTTTTAGAGGGTTTCTTTAATTTTCTAATCTGACTCAAATGCAGAAGAAGGGAATGAAAATTAATCTTTGGCTATTATGGGGTCATTTTAATAAAGGGTGTTAAGCCCTAATGCATGGTTAGCATGCCAAAAACAGGCTACTGCAAAACGTGATTTTGATGGTAGTTTGCCTGTTACTTCTCACTATTTCACACTTAAATATTTTTTCGAGGGGGTGTGCCATGTGCAAATATTAACTATCTAGCACATTTGCATTACCGCGAACTAACCATTGGATTCTATGTATGGCGCCTAGAGCTACACATGGAAATTGGCATGCGTAGCCAATTTGTACGCACAATTTGAATAACGAGCCTGTCAGTGCTGATAATTGGATGTTAACAAGCAATTATTGGCACTAATTGGGACTAATTAGAATTTACCCACATTACATGCTTCACATATTCTATAAAGTTGTCCTCGTAAACTCTACCACATGGCTCTCACAAGGGGACGTGGCCATGTGAGGAGCTTGGATGTCGGCTCATGGATATCACAAGGGGACGTGGCAAAGGGAGGAGCTTGGATGAGTCTGCACATAAATCTCACAAGGGGACGTGGCCATGGGAGGAGCTTGGATGAGTCGGCACATGGAGCTCACAAGGGGACATGGCCATGGGAGGAGCTTGGATGAGTCGGCACATAAATCTCACAAGGGGACGTGGCCATGGGAAGAGCTTGGATGAGTCGGCACATGGATCTCACAAGGAGATGTGGCCATGGGAGGAGCTTGGATGAGTCGGTACATGGATCTAACAAGGGGATGTGGCCATGGGAGGAGCATAGGTGGATTGGCACATGGATCTCACAAGGGGCGTGGCCATGGGAGGAGTATGGTTGAGTCATGGGTGTTCCTAAAATTTACATGCAATGTTATAGAATAACCTGTTCCACGTGGGCATTTATACCAGGTTTTATTTGGTGTAAACAGCCGTGACTATAGTTAGTCACAGGAACGGCTGCTAAGCATCTCTATATATAAAAGGCACCGCCAACGTTCTAATTGAAGCCTCCAGCCGGAAACTTGAGGTGGCATAGATATCCGGTTTAGCAAGTACACAAAGGAAAAGAGAGTTGCAATTAACTCCTGCCACAGTTGTTTTCTCAGGCACCTGGAGTGGTTGCCCTGGGTGATTAACAAGGTCAGCTGGAGTAAAGCCATAAACTCCTCCCAGAGTCTTGCCTTGGGTGATTAACAAGGTCAGCTGGGGTGCACAGGGAGGAGGGAGGGAGACCCTGGAACTGGGAGGGAGGAGGGAGTGATGGGCCCCTGGCACACACTCTGATTCTCATACATACATTATCACTGTCACAGACACACTCGCACCCAGTCACACTCTCTGTCGCACATTCCCTCTCTCTCACACAGTCAATCTCACACACACACACTCTCTCAAACATACACACTCCAAGGAAAACCTTGCTAGCGCCCGTTTCATTTCTCAGAAACGGGCCTTTTTTACTAGTATTCTATAAACCGCTCCTAACTTTAGGCAAAGTTTATAGAATATGCCTAAGCGTATTTCTTTTTGGCGCCAATTTTCTAGGTGCCATATATAGAATTTGCAAAAATCTAATATAGTCAATCCCAAAATATGATAGTATCAGAGACCCAGTGAATTGCACAACCCCGTATCATTTAATTTAAAAAGTGAACATGGGAGAATTCAGTATAGGCTGTAACCACAGCCAAGCTTAATTTCAGTGAGTTTAGCCGAAATCGGCTCACTTGAAAGCTCTCTACATCATTAATATTCCCTATATTTTATGTCCCTTAGTTTATGCTTTAATTTAATCAAACACATATTTTACTCTCTATATTTTATTATACTAAATCAGGGTGGTGTAAAATTCAATAGAAATCCGTACAAACACAAATTCCCCATCCGTTGACTGAAGAACTAAATCAAAAATATGTCCATATACTAAACCAACAAAGCAGCAGAAATGAAGGAACAGAAAGGAGCAAACTTTTCTTGGCTTATACTCTGTCGTTATTGCACTAACTGTCCCAAACGTTGTTAGTGTTATATAGAATTTGGTCGCTAACTGGTTAATGCAGAGTTAACACATTAACTTTTATCAGGTTACATGTGAAGTTCAGCGCACAACCTGAAAAAAATTTGAAAAAAATGCCTTAAATATTGCCACGTTAGAGATCAGCTTAGCACACAGGTAAGTCAGATGTTAAAATGCTCTAAGCCCGTTTCCTAAAGTGTTTTAGTAAAGGGGGTCCTACGTTAGCCAACGTTTGGCCCCTTTTACAAAGCTGCACTACACTGAATGTGAAGAATCTTATCCAACGAAGGAAAATATAAAAACATTTATACCAGCAAGATCTGGCAGCATATCAAGATGGCAGATTGAGCAGTGCACAGGGATTTTCAGATCAGTGTCTGCTGGAAATTGGTTCCCTACCTTAATACCTCTGAAAGAATGCCATATTCCAAAAATGATGGGGGTGGTGAGGCGTAATGGTATGCTGGAGGCGGCTCACAAGAGCCGGTTGTTAGATTTAAAACAAAAAAATGCGAGCCGGATGTTGCACCAGATCAGCTGGGGCAGGTGTGATCCTCTATCCTACGCTTCTGCCCATACAATCTCCATATTCCGACCATACTGAAAGGGACCACTATAAGTTTCAATGCCAGTCTTGTGAGATTGCCGTAGTCTCGCAAGATTGCCACGGAACTCATGGCAGACATATTCTGTATGGACAGTGTGTGGAGACTGCATGGGCAGGACTGTAGGAGGATTACTCCTGTCTCAGCTGACCACTGGACCACCAGGGTGTTGGATTATTTGTAGTAAATAATTAGCAGATTTTAGTACACACAGCTTCAGCTTTAGAAATGTTAATTTCTTTCTTCATCTCTCTCTCATTCACCCCTGAATGATTCACTGCTGAGTCACTTTAAAGTTGAAGTAACAAAACATCTGTTTACTCACAGTTTGTAGTTAGATTATAATCAGACAGGCTTATATATACATATTACTATACATTTGTATTATCAGCTCCTTCCATGTGCTTAGATGGTAATGGATGCTCACACCACCATAGATCCTCTCAGGTTAGGAGAGATCATGAGCTCCATGTGCTCCATGTGCTCCATCTGCTGCATCTAACCCCCACAGGAAGTTGCATAGCTGTGTGACCTCTCTAAGTAATTCACATCAGAGGTCACAGAGTAATCACAGAGAAATAATAGGTGACAGGCAATGCATGTAAAATACAATTACATTCCAACAAACCCCTTCTCATGCATAACTGTCATGCAATTATTTATTCATACAAAGTCCAAGCTTTATACGCAGATTCACAAAATGTTCTCTGGGTAACGGTTTGGTCATGATGTCAGCTGTCATCTCACTGGTGTGACAATAGTGTAGACTGATGACCCCTTCTTTGCCAACTCTCGCACGTTGTGGTATTTCGTTGCGATGTGCTTGGTGCGTGACTGAACCTTGTCATTCTGTGACAGTCGGATGCAGCTCTGATTATCTTCCATTATCTGGATTGGTCTCTTTTCAGCTATTCCGAAATCCAGCAAAAGTTTTTCAATCCACATCAGTTCTCTGCACGCTTCCGATACGGCCACGTATTCAGCTTCTGTAGAAGACAAACTCACAATACTTTGTTTATGACTGGCCCATGAAATTTGTACATTTCCATACATAAACACATATCCACTTGTGGATTTATAATCAGAATGATCCCCTGCCCAATCTGAATCACAGTAACATATTAGTTTTGGATTACTATTGGCTGAAATCTTTAATTTACAATCAATGGTACCCTTTAAATACCTTACCATCCTTTTAACTGCAGTCCAATCTGATTTGGTAGGTGAGCTGACCCTTCTGCTCAAAATTCCTACTGCATTTGCTATATCAGCCCTGTATGTGGTAGCTAGATATAAAAGCTTACCTATGGCTGATCTATATTGGATGTTATCTGGTAAAGGTTCTCTTACTGTTTCATCCTTCAGAAAATCAGTGATCATGGGAGTGCTTACAACTTGGGCATCTTGCATACCTAAACTTTCAATAAGCTCATTTATTTTCTGCTTCTGGCTTAGAAGATAAGAACCATCATTTTGTTTCTCAATTTCTATACCAAGATAGTATGACACATTACCCAGTTCTTTTATCTCAACATTGAGGTTTAAACATTTTACAATGTCCTTGTACTCTTGCTCACTTTTGCTTGCAATGAGCAGATCATCAACAAAAGCTAAAATGTATGCATATTGTCCATTTGTGCACCTAGTGTACAAGCATTTATCTGCTTCACCTTGCTTAAATCCTAAATTTGTCAATATTTCATGCAATTTTTCATTCCAACATTTTGCACTTTGCTTTAATCCATAAAGACCTTTGTTTAATTTACACACTAGCTGTCTTTGTTTTGTATTTATGAAACCTGTTGGTTGTTCCATGTACAAGTCTTCAGTTATATCTTCATGAAGAAACGCTGTTTTCACATCAATGTGGTTGACTTGCATGCCTTTTGAGACTGCAATGCTCAGAAGTGTTCTTATTGTCGTGTGTTTCACTACAGGTGCAAACACTTCATCAAAATCTTCTCCATATTTTTGAAGATATCCCTTTGCCACTAATCTGGCTTTATACCTTTCCACTTTTCCTTGTGCATTCCTTTTTAACTTGAATACCCATTTGCATCCTATAGCTTTCTTGCCAGGAGGTAATTTTGTAAGAATCCAAGTATTATTTTTATCCAATGCATCAATTTCTTCTTGTGCAGCTTTATGCCATTCAGCAGCTTCTTCTGCTGGCATTTTCTCAATCTCATCCCATGTTAAGGGCTCTTGAGCTTCTGCTGACTTTGTTAAGTAAGACAGTCTTGGGGGTGGAACACCTTTGTTTTCCCTGGATGAGCGTCTGACAACAGGTTGGTCTGACCTTTCCGCATCCTCTAAATCTGAGAGTTCTTCTCCAATTGATTCCCCTTCTCCAACTGTACTGTCTTCTTCAATGATCCTTTCTGTGTCTGTTTCCTCTGCCTGTTCCTCGTTAGATACAGATGAGTTGCTTTCAGACATCTGCCTTGGTATGGCATTTATACACACTGGCATGTCTATTATGGTTCTAGTTTCATATTCTGGATGATAAGGCTCATCTGGGATAATCCAGCCTTTATCAACCCTCTTGTTTTCATCAAAATATGTAACATGTCTTATGCCAACAATGCCAGTTTTCAGATTCAAAATTCTATATCCTTTGTGTCCTGGAGCATAGCCAACTAAAATGCCCCTTTCTGTTGTGGAATCCAGCTTATGCCTTCTTTGCTTTGGTTCATGAGCATATGCTGTACTTCCAAATGTTCTTATGTGTGACAGGTTTGGCTTCCTACCATGCCATGTCTCATGTGGTGTGCGCTCAGCGCCTTTAGTTGGCATTCTGTTTTGTAGGTACACTGCTGTGAGAATGGCTTCCCCCCATAGTCTTTTAGGGAGATTGCTATCTGACAGCATACATCTGGTCATTTCCACAAGTGACCTAAATTTTCTCTCTGCAACAGAATTTTGTTCTGGTGTATAAGCTACTGTTGTGATATGCTGAATGCCTTCTTGTTCTAGAAATGTGCGCATGCTTTGTGAAGTGAACTCACCACCATTGTCGGTCTGAAGAACCTTTGGTTTTCTTTCAAATTTATTGCTCACCATGGCTACGTATTTCTTCAGCATGTCTGTGACTTGACTTTTTTTCTTTCAGCAAATAGGCCACACAATATCTAGAGAAATCATCCAAGAATATTAGCACAAATCTGTTATTTCCCAATGATGGGATATTAAACGGTCCACATAAGTCACTGTGTATTAAGTCCAGCACTTTATTACTCCTATTTCCTGTGTATGCAGGAAATGAGGGTCTCACACCTTTTTGAGTAACACAGTCTATGCATTTCTCCATTTTACCAGCATTTGCACTTATCTGAATGCCTGTGGCTAGTTGCCTACTGTAAAGATCCTGGATCACCTTACAATCACGATGTCCCAGGCGGCGGTGCCAGATTTCCAGACTACATTTACCATCATTCTTCCTTACTTGCGCCATATGTGAGGCTTCACCTGAAATGCTCAGTTTATAAACATCATTATGCATAAAAGCTTCAGCATACACTTCATCATTTTTAGAGATTGTGCACTTACTGTTTTCAAAATGAATCGCAAATCCCTTCTTATCTAATGTAGATACACTAAGCATATTGCAAACTGCTTGGGGAATATACAAGACATCACTTACAGGAATTTCTTTAACTTCATTAGACACTTTGCATTTTAAGAATCCAATACCTTTTGCTTGGATCTTAGCAGTCCCTGCGTTTGCAGTTTTAAGAATACCTTCCTCTGGACACATTTCCTGAAAGAAATCCTTACAATTGGTTAAATGGCATGTGCTCCCCGAATCCAAAATCCAAGTACTTTCATTTGAATTATTATTTACCATAGTCAAAGATTTTTCTGCCATTAGAAAGCCCTTGTGTTTATCTTTGTCCTTCATACATTTCCTGGTTTGAAAATTCTTTAGTTCCATTGGCTTAGGTGAGCTAGAGGGAGTGTTTTGTGTTTCCTTACACCATTTAGATACATGTCCCTCCTTTCCACATGAGTAGCAAATCAGCTTGCCCTTGGGTGGAGTTTTCCCATAGCTCCGCCTTCCTCTGTTCTTTGCCAAGAAATTTGTTTCATTTCTCTCTGACTTGCTTTGAGAACACATCTCCTCAGAATCATTTATTATGCATTCCTGCCTTAGTTTTGATGTTGCCTGTTCAAAAGATTGCCCTTCAATGGCCTCATTTACAGACCTAAAAACATCAAACTTCTTTGATAGTGAGGTAAAAAGAAATGCTCTTTTCAATGCATCACACATGGGAATTCCTGAAAGTTCTAACTTTTGAAATGAAGACATAAGATGCATAATGTGATCATTACATTTACTTTTATCCCTTAATTTGGTTTCATTCAACTCTGCCAACCAAATTGGTTGCTGCTTTGCATATGTAGTTGCATACATAGTTCTCAGCTTACATAAAATGTCCTTTGGTGTATCTTTTCCCTCCACTAATATGGCTTGTTTCTCTGAGAGAGCTTCCAAAAGCATGCACTTCACATAATAGTTTGCATTGTCCCATTCAGCCATATTTTCAGCTGTTCTGTCTTGGTCTAAGCATATATCTAATCTTTTTGCTCGAAGGAAACATATGAATCTTAATTCCCACTGCTGATAATTAAACTCAGTTAATTTAGGCACCTTGAGAGAATAGAAAAATGGTGAATTTCTTCCCTCAGCCATTTTCTTAGCCTTCTGTCTGCTGTGTGGGGGGAGAGAGAGACAGACTGAATCTTTCCTTTAAAACTTAAGAGAAAAATGTGGCCTTTTTTTCTGCCTGGTAATATTTCTCTTCTTTTTCAATTCCTGAGCCCTGGGCCCATAACCCTTTTGTTGGATTATTTGTAGTAAATAATTAGCAGATTTTAGTACACACAGCTTCAGCTTTAGAAATGTTAATTTCTTTCTTCATCTCTCTCTCATTCACCCCTGAATGATTCACTGCTGAGTCACTTTAAAGTTGAAGTAACAAAACATCTGTTTACTCACAGTTTGTAGTTAGATTATAATCAGACAGGCTTATATATACATATTACTATACATTTGTATTATCAGCTCCTTCCATGTGCTTAGATGGTAATGGATGCTCACACCACCATAGATCCTCTCAGGTTAGGAGAGATCATGAGCTCCATGTGCTCCATGTGCTCCATCTGCTGCATCTAACCCCCACAGGAAGTTGCATAGCTGTGTGACCTCTCTAAGTAATTCACATCAGAGGTCACAGAGTAATCACAGAGAAATAATAGGTGACAGGCAATGCATGTAAAATACAATTACATTCCAACACAGGGCTGTGTAAGGTAGGCCCAAGGAGCGGGAGCAAGAGAGGACAAGCTGCGTGGAAGGGAAAGCAAGAAGGGGACAAGCAGCGTGGATGGGAGGGTGAGAAGGGGACAAACTGCATGAAAGGGAAGGCAAGAAGTGGACAAGCTGTGTGGAAGGGAAGGCAAGAAGGGGACAAGCTGCGTGGAAGGGAAGGCAAGAAGGGGACAAGCTGTGTGGAAGGGAAGGCAAGAAGGAGACAAGCTGCATGGAAAGGAAGGCAAGAAGGAGACAAGCTGCATGGAAGGGAAGGCAAGAAGGAGACAAGCTGAGTGGAAGGGAAGGCAAGAAGGAGACAAGCTGTGTGGAAGGGAAGGCAAGAAGGAGACAAGCTGAGTGGAAGGGAAAGCAAGAAGGAGACAAGCTGAGTGGAAGGGAAGGCAAGAAGGAGACAAGCTGAGTGGAAGGGAAGGCAAGAAGGAGACAAGCTGTGTGGAAGGGAAGGCACGAAGGAGACAAGCTGAGTGGAAGGGAAGGCAAGAAGGAGACAAGCTGAGTGGAAGGGAAGGCAAGAAGGAGACAAGCTGAGTGGAAGGGAAGGCAAGAAGGAGACAAGCTGAGTGGAAGGGAAGGCAAGAAGGAGACAAGCTGTGTGGAAGGGAAGGCAAGAAGGAGACAAGCTGAGTGGAAGGGAAAGCAAGAAGGAGACAAGCTGAGTGGAAGGGAAGGCAAGAAGGAGACAAGCTGAGTGGAAGGGAAGGCAAGAAGGAGACAAGCTGTGTGGAAGGGAAGGCAAGAAGGGGACAAGCTGCGTGGAGTAGAGGGACAGAAGGGGACAAACTACGTGAAAGGGAAGGCAAGAAGGGGCTGAGTGAAGGGACAGCAAGAAGGGGACAAACTGAATGGATGGGAAGGCGAGAAGGGACAAGCAGTGTGGATGGGAGGGTGAGAAGGGAGAGAAGAGGGAGACATGTCATGCATGGAGTGAAGGGAAAAGGGAGAAATGCAGCACATAGAAGAGGATGGAGAGGAGAAGGGGATATGCTGCTTATGAATGGGAGGGAAAGGAAAGAGGGATATGCAGCTCATGAAGATTTGATTTTTTAGAAATATATCTTTTCTAATTTTGTGTTTAGTGAAGTATGGAAGAAAATGCAATTCTGTTACTTTTACCAGTATTTTCATATTTTTTATGGTCCTCTGTTTTGTATCAGTTGAGGGTCTGTCCATGTTCTGCATGTGTGACTGAGGTGACGGATTCTGCTGGCATGTAGTGTCCGTGTTGGAATGTGTAACAGTCCAGCTTGTTCCTGTTTCCCAATAGTGGGTATATTAGAATATAGGGTGAGAAGTAGTCTGACAGTAAATCATATGTCAGATTTAATGTCAATACATTTATTGTGAAAAGAATTCTTGGATGAATAGCAGACATAGGTTGGCTACAGATACGAGTGCAGCAAAAATCAACCAAAGCATTTTGCAAAAATCAATTGGCCATTTGGGAATTTACTGTAAAGAATATTGTATGTTATAATATTATTTGTAAATTGGTTGCTGCCTGCGCATTTGTACCAATTGAATGTATAATACAGTTATGTACATATCTACAAGTGGTTTTTATGTTTTTATTTATTTATTTATTTACATTACATAAGTATTGCCATACTGGGACAGACCAAAGGTTCATCAAGCCCAGCATCCTATTTCCAACAGTGGCCAATCCAAGTCACAAATACCTGGCAAGATCCCAAAAAAGTACAAAACATTTTATGCTGCTTATTCCAGAAATAGTGGATTTTCCCCAAGTCCAATTTAATAATGGTCTATGGACTTTTCCTTTAGGAAGTTGTCCAAACCTTTTTAAACTCTGCTAAGCTAACCGCCATTACCACATCTTCTGGCAACTAATTCCAGAGTTGAATTACACGTTAAGTGAAGAAAAATGTTTCTCGGATTCATTTTAAATTTACTGCTTTGTAGCTTCATCGCATGCCCCCTAGTCCTAGTATTTTTGGAAAGCGTAAACAGATGCTTCATTTCTACCCGTTCCATTCCACTCATTGTTTTATAGACCTTTATCATATCTTCCCTCAGCCGTCTTTTCTCCAAGCTGAAGAGCCCCAGCTGCTTTAGTCTTTCCTCATAGGGGAGTCGTCCCACCCCCTTTATCATTTTTGTCGCCCTTCTCTGCACCTTTTCTAATTTCAGTTAACTTCACCACATAAAGGGGCCGTTTTACTAAGGTGCATAAGGACCTAAGTGCAGCGAGCGCATGCCAAATCAGCATTACCACCCGGCTACTGCGTGCCCCAGGCAGTAATTCTGAATTTGGCACACGCCATAAACATGCGGTAAACGGCAGTGGACATGCGCTGTATGCCTATTGCCCCGGTAATGCATGAGACCTTACTACTAAGTCAGTGGGTGGCGGTAAGGTCTCAGGCCAAAAAAGGACGCGTGCTAGTTTTTATTTTTGACGCACGTCCATTTTCCAGACCCTGAAAAAAAGGCCTTTTTCCCAGGGCGGGGTAAAAACTGGCCCAGCGCACATCCAAAAGATGTACTCACACTGCCGTAGGCCACCTTTTGCCATGGCTTAGTAAAATGGCCCCTAAGATTACACTCTGCCCATGCCCCGCCTATGGTCCACCCTTAACCTAGCCAGTTAGAGAATGGCTGATTAGCAGGGATATTCACTGCCACTGAATGTCCTCGGATAGCCCTTGACAAGCCATTTCTATGGCCAGGAGCTTCTCCTGAATTTTTAAATGGCTTTGAATATCAGGCCTTTGATGTTTAGCTCAAGTGGCCTCACTTGTATGTAAAGTTTTACAAAATCCAGCATTTACATATGTAAGTTTTAAAACTGGTGATGTGTATACAGAAGATACAAATCTCCACAGGAATATACAGTATACGGCAGAACAGCTAAGATGACTCAGGAACAAGTAGACGATGCTTCAGATGCTTTAACAGTTTATTGTAAGACAAACGAGACTCGACAAGACCTGCATCAGGAGTCTCTTGAATTTTATAAAATCATCCACTTGAAATATTCTTTGTGGTCAGTGTAGTAAAACAACAAGCAAAACGCTCCATGCGCCAAACCAATTGAAGGTCACTGTGAAAGCAACTAGCAAAGCAAATTAACTCACACAAACTGCTAAACTCCGAGTAAAGGCATGTAAGTCCCACCACTTAGACACTGAGGGACCCTTTTACTAAGCTGCATAGGCGCATACGCGCGTCCTATGCGTGTACATTTTGATTCATTTTTTATGTGCATCCACTAGGTGCACCGGAAAATTTCCAGCACGCGCCACTAATCAGGCAGTAATCAGCTTTGTAAGTGCATAGACCATTACCACCCGGTTAACACATGAGACTACCGCTAGTTCAATGGGTGATGGTAAGGTCTCAGGCCCAAATGGACATGTGACAATTTTTATTTTGCCACACGTCCATCTTTGGCCCCCCAAAAAAGGCCTTTTTGGCAGGTGTGCTGAAAAATGGACCTGCACGGGTCCAATACACACGTCTACACCAGCACAGGCCATTTTTCGGCACACCTTAGTAAAAGGACCCTAGAGTGAGTCTATTGTAAAATACCTGAAACATTCTGAATGTCCCTTTTGCAACCTCAGTGTCCCTTGCAAATGGGGTTTTAAATCTCATAAATAATGTTGTTTTTGATCCACTGACTTGCACTTATCAAACGTGCTTGAAGAATAGTTAGAGTACCGTCTACTCCATTCTACAAACATTCATCACTGATTTATTATGTTTTCCTAATTCTTGATCTTTTACAATCCAAATCCCCAACCTGTTATCCCTTCCATTACCAACCTCATCGCCAACTTCAACATCCACAAGACAACCCCATCCAACCAAACATTCACATAGCTAAAATAAAAATAAAAATATCCAAAGCAATTTAAAATTAATATTGCAGGCTTCGATCAAGAGCTGCCAACAGGAGCATCAGCACCTTTTAGCAGATCAGTAATAATGTAGAATGGGTCAGCTCTCTGTTTCTCTCTCCGATCTCTTAACTGATCCAGCAACCGTTTCATGGCCCCAGAATGAGAGATAGACATGAGGGAGGGAGGGAGGGAGAGAGGATGGCAGAAAGACAAAGGTATCAATTATTATATTTATTTATAAACCATCTTCTTGGAAAACCAATCAAGATGATGCACAATGTTCCATCTTTATCTGGAAAATGGATAAGACACATGACGATCCGTTCCCGTCTTCATAGTCTATCGTTATGATCACACTTTCTCGTTAGTTTCCATCGACATGTTTCATGCCACTAATTGATACCGATAGAATATTAAAATCCTCTTTAATCAGCAGCTGGACTGCACGCTTCTCACAGATCCAGTGATTCTGTTCAGCGCACTTCCGATCATATAATTTACTCTTAAACAGCGCTGCACAGCGAGTATTATAACGAATTGTAACAGACCTGTTGTGAAAAAAGAATATAATTATTTTACAACTAACATTTATAGTAGGGCTGCTATCTTCAGAAATGTACACATTTAACATAATGGAGGGAATTCAATACACAACGCTGAATTTAGGCACCAGATAATTCAACATTATGCACTATTCTATAAAAGGAGCATATCAATCTGGCTTCAGACCTGGGTATGGATCAGAGACAGTTCTTGTGTTCCTTCTTGCTGATCTGCACAGAAACCATGGCAGACGATCTGCCTCAATGCTATACTAGTGTTGCTCGATTTCTTGGCAGCCTTCGACACCGTGGATCATAATATCATGCTTACCAGACTGGCAGAAACAGGTATAAGTGGCACAGTGCTTACTTTGTTCAAATCCTATCTGTCAGATAGACTACAATCAGTTCTGCTCAGCAAAAGCACATCATCACCTTGGGCACTAGACTGTGGGGTGCCACGGGAATCCATACTGTCTCCCATTTTATTTGATATCTACCTCAAGCCTCTGGCTGAGCTGCTTCGGTCAATGGACATAAAATTCTACATCTATGCTGATGATAAAGCTTTTGATAAAGTTCCTCAAGAGAGTCATGGAAGGCAAGGTTCTGATTATTCCACAGAAAACAGAGGGTAGGGTTAAATGGTCATTTCTCTCAATGAAGGGAGGTGGTACTATTTAACATATTTATGAATGATATGGAAATCAGAACAATGAGTGAGGTGATTAAATTTGCAGATGATAAAAAACTATTCAAGGTTGTTAAAACACATGCGGACTGTGAAATATTGCAGAAAGATCTTAGAAAACTAGAAGACTGGGCATCCAAATGGCAGATGAAATTAAATGTGGACCATTTAATGTGCAAGATGATGCACATTGAAAAGAATAATCCAAATCATACTTAGCTGATGCTAGGGTCCACTTTGGGGGTCAGCACTCAAGAAAAAGATCTAGATGTCGTTGTAGATAATACACTGAAATCAAATGATTAGTGTGCGGTGGCAGCCAAAAAAAGCAAACAGGATGCTAGGAATTATTAGGAAAGAGATGGAGAATAAGACCAAAAATACTATAATGCCTTTGTATTGCTCCATGGTGCGACTGCACCTTGAGTATTGTGTTCAGTTCTGGTCGTCATATCTCAAAAAAGATATAGCGTTATTAGAAAAGTTTCAAGGAAGAGCGACCAAAATGATGAACGGGATGGAACTTCTCACGTATGAGGAAAGGGTAAAGAGGTTAGGGCTTTTCAGCTTAGAAAAGAGACGGATAAGAGGAGATATGATTAAGGTCTACAAAATCTTAAGTGGTGTAGAATGACTAGAAGTAAATTGATTTTTTCACTTGTTCCAAAAGTATAAAGACTAGCAGACACTCGAGGAAGTTACATGGAAATACTTTTAAAACAAATATGAGGACATATTTTTTCACTCAATAAATAGTTAAGCTTTGGAACTCTTTGCCAGAGGATGTTGTAACAGCGGTTAGTGTATCTGGGTTTATAAAAGGTTTGGACAAATTCCTGGAGGAAAAGTCCATAGTCTGCTATTGAGACATACATGGGGAAGCAACTGCTTGCCCCAGGTTTGGTAGCATGGAATGTTGCTGCTAATTGGGTTTCTGCCAGGTACTTGTGACCTGGCTCGGCTACTGTTTGGAAAACAGGATACTGGCCTAGATGGACCATTGGTCTGACCTAGTATGGCTACTCTTTTGTTCTTATATGTGCAAATACTCATGCCCACTGAACCAGATCTATCCTCAGCTCTGAGTAAACTGTCTGCCTGCCTAACTGCAAAAAGAGATTATTTGGGTACCAAACACAAGTGGACAAATACCCAACTTCAAAGTACCTTTTGGGAAGTATGAGCTCCCACTAAAATCACAGGTCAGGAGTCTTGGGATTCTGCTAAACTCATCACTCACTCTGATCCCACAAATTCAAACAACCTTCAACAATTGTTTCTATTATTTATGGCAGCTACGAAATCTCCATATATTGAAAAAACGTGTCTGACCACAGTGGTCCATGAGTCTGACTACAGTGGTCCATGCCATGATAACATTATGACTAGACTATCGTAATGCCCTATGCATTGGCCAAACCAAACAGAATTTGTATCAGCTCCAACTAATTCAGAATGCTGCAACACGACCGATAGAAGGCTACAGAAGGCGTGACCACATCACACCCTTCCTGTAAAAGCTACACTGGCTACCAGTACTTCACATGGATAAATTTAAAACTCTATGTTTCATTTTCAGGGTCCTCAGACAAAATGGGCCAGAGTACTTAAAGAATACGTTTGCCCTTTACACTCATTTAAGACCACTAGGTTCCTCTCAAGGATCATCACTATCTGTACCGTCATCAAAAAAATTGTACGATTTGAAACCCGCCAGCGAGCCTTCTCAGAAATAGCCCCCATGCTGTGGAATTTACTCCCAGAGGGGCTAAGTACAACTCAAGACTTCCTCTACTTCAGGAAGCAGGTGAAAGCATGGTTCTTTTCTCAAGCCTTTAATGCGTAGGGTGGCTGACTATATACTCATTCTGCACCTGGACTAGCTTCCTACATATACTGGAACTTAGATCAGTTCCTTATCTCTTGCCTTGAGTTTAGCTAACCATCAAATTACCCCAACTGACTCTGTACCACACATCTTGTTCCCATCACATATCTGCTCTTGGTCCCTCAGCTATATGGTAATCCGTATTGTAGAAAATCTTTAGCATCATATCTGTTAGTTGAATGCTCTAATGCACGCTTATTAGGTGTATCACTAGTATTATGCTAACATTGTATTATACCGCTGGTATTTGAATTCCAGTGCTGGTAAATGTGTAGATTTTTGATACTGTTTCACAGTAGTTCTAGGTTCCATGTATTGTATTTATGTTTATTCTTGGTTATTTTACTATTGTTATGCTGTTAACAAAATTATAAGTTTTATATTATAAAACTTGGACACCTGAATGCGGAGTTCGACAGGGATCCCCCCTGTCACCGACCATATTCAACCTAATGATGATAACCTTGGCCAAACTACTATCGAACCAAAACCTCAACCCATACATATATGCTGATGATGTAACAATCTTCATCCCATTCAAACAAGATCTAAAAGAAATTTCCAACGACATCAACCAAAGTCTACATATCATGCATTCATGGGCAGATGCATTTCAGTTGAAACTTAATGCAGAAAAAACCCAATGCCTAATACTCACCTCGCAACATAACATGAACAAATTTACCACCATCAACACACCAAAACTAAATCTACCAATTTCAGACACCCTAAAAATTCTTGGAGTTACCATTGATCGGCACCTAACACTTGAGAATCACGCGAAAAACACAACCAAAAAGATGTTCCACTCAATGTGGAAATTAAAAAGAGTAAGACCATTTTTCCCAAGGACAGTCTTCCGCAATCTGGTTCAATCATTGGTGCTCAGTCACTTGGACTATTGCAACTCACTCTACGCCGGCTACAAAGAACAAATACTCAAAAAACTCCAAACAGCCCAGAACACGGCAGCCAGACTCATATTCGGAAAATCAAAATATGAAAGTTCAAAACCCCTACAAGAGAAACTACACTGGCTCCCACTTAAAGAACGCATCACATTCACAGTATGTACCCTAGTTCACAAAACCATCCATGGTGATGCCCCAGCCTACATGTCAGACCTAATAGACCTACCACCCAGGAATGCAAAAAAATCTTCTCGCACATTCCTTAATCTTCATTTTCCCAACTGTAAAGGTCTAAAATACAAATTAATGCAAGCATCTACCTTTTCCTATATGAGCACGCAACTCTGGAATGCGTTGCCACGCAACCTAAAAGCGATCTATGAACTGACCAACTTACGCAAACTACTCAAGACCCATCTCTTTGACAAGATATACCACAAAGATCAACACATGTGAAATTCTCCACATATATCCAGAATTGTCTTATAATGTCTTCTGCTATACCACTATCATGTATTCCATTACCATGCAACCCCAAATCCTTCTGTAACACCAAATGTATATTCTCTTCTTATTTCCATTATCCATGACGTATTGTAAGCCACATTGAGCCTGCAAAGAGGTGGGAAAATGTGGGATACAAATGCAATAAATAAAAATAAATATAAAATAAATATTAAACTGTACCTACTGTATACCGCCTTGGGTGAATCTCTTCATAAAGGCGATTAATAAATCCCAAATCAATCAATAAATAAATACAGACATACATAACGTTTAGCATGGATTCCACGTGCTGGAGTTAAGCCTGCTGAAACCTAGTGTAAATACCAGCACCTAAATTAGGCAGTATTCTGTAATTCCACATTCAATTTTTCAGAATGCCCCCGACACACCCTTAGCCATGCCCCCTTTTGAGACACGCGCCATGGGAGTTTTTGTGAGAAAAACGTCCAAATGCAGACTTGTCATTTTTTGGCCGTTTTTCTCTTTTGAAAATGAACCCTCTTAAGTAGAGAGGTATGGTAGCCGTGTTAGTCCACTCTTAAAGGTTATCAATAGAAATCAAGCAAAATAAAACATGGAAAAGAAAATAAGATGATACCTTTTTTATTGGGCATAACTTAATACATTTCTTGATTAGCTTTCAAAGGTTGCCCTTCTTCGATCTGACGAAGAAGGGCAACCTTTGAAAAGCTAATCAAGAAATGTATTAAGTTATGTCCAATAAAAAAGGTATCATCTTATTTTCTTTTCCATGTTTTATTTTGCTTGATTTCTATTGATAACGAAAATGAACCCGAAAGTCACTTGTAAAAATTTGTCTCATGAAAGCTCTGAACAACAGCGCTCTATCTCAATCACATCTTTTTGAAGTG
Organism: Microcaecilia unicolor; assembly: GCF_901765095.1. Taxonomy (NCBI): domain Eukaryota; kingdom Metazoa; phylum Chordata; class Amphibia; order Gymnophiona; family Siphonopidae; genus Microcaecilia; species Microcaecilia unicolor. Next base: position 640,687 of record NC_044032.1, on the reverse strand, counting down.
AGGTATTTGGTATTGACTCCTGAGGCAGGCCTTACGGCCGAAACATGGCTCATGTTGAGTCATCCATACCTTGAATTTGTTGTTTACTACAATACATTTTCTTGCACATATCTTTGTTTGATTCAGGACCTGCTCTTCCTAATCCATACGCCAAGGAATGACTACATAGTCCGGGTAAATACGCATCATCATGTTGGTACACATACATGTCAGAATAAGGATTTCTGTTGCTATATGGAGTGAGTTCATCTGTTTTGGCATCTTACCCTTTCTGTATGGTGAGTTTCCTCTTGTGGTAAATTGAGTCCTGAATAAATAAACATACCTTGGCTCTGTACCATCCAGCCATATCCATCTGTTATCTGTGAAGCATAGACCAACCCAGGACATGCCTTTTATTTGGTCAGTAAAGAAGTCCTAGAAATAAAGACAGCAAGTGAATAAATAGCCTCGACCATCACTAAAGGCCTGAGACACCAAAAATATTTTGGCCTCCAGAACATGAAATGTATTTAATCATCGTAGGAGGAGGCTGCAGTAATTCAAATGGGGATGTCCTAATTTGCATAGGACTTCTTGCTGACAAAAAGGGACATCCAAGTGGCGACATTGAAAATTTCTTAGATATTTTACAAAAGGTTCACTGAAAGCAGAACATTGGTAAAATACATATAAGGATGTGCAGGAATATGTGTATATATGGTGACAAATAGTAGGAAGATGTGTCAGCACAGCTGGTTACATAGGAAAGTGTTGTAAATGTCTGAGAAATTCTGATAGAAGAGGACATTTCTTCGGATTTGTGAACATTATTTTGCTCTGAGCTTTGGGGTTTAAAAGAGGAATTATAGGTTATTGATAAAGACAGGATAAACCCCCCCCCCCCCCCCCCCACAAACGTTATTAACTAGTCTCCATACCCTTGAACCCATAGTTTTAAAACTTGAACTTTCTGCCATTGCATTAAACAGATAGCCTGTAGAATGCACAGCAGGGCCTAGTTCAGTCTTCATTCCCACCCCCCTTCCCAAATCCTTCCCACCCCCAGCAGGCAGCAGTCCAGCAGCAAGAGGGGTGCTATCCAGTCTTTTGCTGTGAATGTCACATATATGATTATCTCCCAGTTGGTGAGAGGTTATATGTGTGCAATCAATGCAAAGAGTTCCTAGCTCTCAGAGGACGAGTCCTTTCTCTTGAGGCTAGAATAGCAGACTAGCAGACTTTCAGGAGCTGAGGAAGACAGATAAATAGAGGAGGCCTATAGAGATGTTGTAGAGAAGTCCTTCCTCCAATCCAGCAGCCCCTGTGCTGCCTTGGAGGAGTGAGGCCTTCTAAAAGGAAAGACACCACCCTAGCTAAATTGGAAATAACCCTGTAGCCAGGACAAGCCCACCATGGGATGCAAAATCCTCTCACACTGAGGATGTGTCTCCAGGAGCTTCTGCCCAGGAGGGAGAATGGCTACTGCTGTAATTGATGGTTCAATTATTAGGCATGTAGATAGCTGGGTGACTGGTGGACATGAGGATCGCCTGGTGACTTGCCTGCCTGGTGCAGATTTTAGATAGTGGTAGGGAGGATCCAGCTGTCTTGGTACATGTGGGTGCCAATGACATAGGAAAATGTGTGATAAGAGGTTCTGGAAGCCACATTTAGGCTCCTAAGTAGAAAGCTGAAATCCAGATCCTCCAGGGTTGCATTCATAGTAACATAGTAGATGACGGCAGAAAAAGACCTGCACGGTCCATCTAGTCTGCCCACGATAAACTCATATGTGTATACCTTACCTTGATTTGTACCTGTCTTTTTCAGGGCACAGACCTTATAAGTCTGTCCAGCAGTATTTCCCGCCTCCCAACCACCAGTCCCGCCTCCCATCACCGGCTCCGGCACAGACCCCGTATAAGTCTGCCCTCCCCCATTGTAGCCTCTCAACCACCAACCCCTCTTCCCCCCGCCACCCAATTTCAGCTAAGCTTCTGTGGATCCATTCCTTCTGCACAGGATTCCTTTATGCCTGTCCCACACATGTTTGAATTCCGTTACCGTTTTCATCTCCACCACCTCCCGCGGGAGGGCATTTCAAGCGTTCACCACCCTCTCCGTGAAGAAATACTTCCTGACATCTTTCCTGAGTCTGCCCCCCTTCAATCTCATTTCATGTCCTCTCGTTCTACCGCCTTCCCATCTCCGGAAAAGATTCGTTTGCGGATTAATACCTTTCAAATATTTGAACGTCTGTTTCATATCACCCCTGTTCCTCCTTTCCTCCAGAGTATTCAGTAATGTTCTCCATTCCATGTGAAGGACCCAAAAGACAGGCAGAGCTCCAAAGTCTCAATGTGTGGTTGAGAAGACGATGGTGCAAGGATGATGGATTTAAATTTGTTAGAAAATGGGCAACACTCTAAGGAAGGGGAAGCCTCATCTGAAAGGATAGGCTCCATTTTAACCAGGATAGAACCAGGCTTGAAAAAGGAGATAGAGCAACTTTTAAACTAAAATGGAAGGGAAAACCGACAGTCGCCCAGGAGCACATAGTTCGGTGTGGCGTGTCCTTGAAGGATATTATTGAAACAGGATATTTAGGGAATCCCAATAGGAGAGGTTTCAATAATGGTGAAAGAAAGTCAGAAAAGTTTGATGGGTGAACAGAGTAAAGGATGCAAGTTATCTCCATTGGACTTCAAAGAAGCCTGTAGATGCAAGGAAAAAGGACAGTTTGAAATGTAAATATACAAATGCAAGAAGCCTTAAAAATAAGATAGGAGAATTGGAGAGTATAGAATTAAATGAAGAGGTAGATATAATAGGCATTTCAGAGACCTGGTGGAAGGAGAACAATCAGTAGAACAAGAAATTAGCAGTGTACACTGTCAATCATAATTTACTTCTTGCTGCACTATCCTCATTTGGGTTCCAGGGCTCTGTCCTCTCCTGGTTCTCCTCTTATCTCTCCCAGCGTACCTTCAGAGTACATTCTCATGGATCTTCCTCCACTCCCATCCCACTCTCTGTTGGAGTTCCTCAGGGATCTGTCCTTGGACCCCTTCTTTTTTCAATCTACACCTCTTCCCTGGGCTCGTTGATCTCATCTCATGGTTTCCAATACCATCTTTATGCTGATGACACCCAGCTTTACCTCTCCACACCAGACATCACTGCGGAAACCCAGGCCAAAGTATCAGCCTGCTTATCCGACATTGCTGTCTTGATGTCCAACCGCCACTTGAAACTGAACATGGCCAAGACCAAGCTCATTGTCTTTCCACCCAAACTCACTTCTCCTCTCCCTCCACTCTCTATTTCAGTCGACAACATCCTCATCCTCCCCGTCTCATCTGCCCACAACCTCGGAGTCATCTTCGACTCCTCCCTCTCCTTCTCTGCCCATATCCAGCAGACAGTCAAGACCTGTCACTTCTTTCTCTATAACATCAGCAAAATTCGCCCCTTCCTCTCCGAGCACACCACCCAAACTCTCATCCACTCTCTCATCACCTCTCGCCTTGACTACTGCAATCTACTCCACACTGGCCTCCCACTTAACTATCTATCCCCACTTCAATCTGTTCAGAACTCTGCTGCCCGTCTTATCTTCTGCCTAGACCGATATGCTCATATCACCCCTCTCCTCAAGTCACTTCACTGGCTTCCGATCAGGTACCGCATACAGTTCAAGCTTCTCCTACTAACCTACAAATGCACTCAATCTGCAGCCCCTCATTACCTCTCTACCCTCATCTCCCCTTACCCGTAACCTCCACTCACAGGACAAATCCCTCCTCTCAGTACCCTTCTCCACCACCGCCAACTCCAGGCTCTGCCCTTTCTGCCTCGCCTCACCCTATGCTTGGAATAAACTCCCTGAGCCCATATCCAAGCCCCTTCCCTGCCCATCTTCAAATCCTTGCTCAAAGCCCACCTCTTCAATGTCACTTTCGGCACCTAACCATTGTACAACTATCCAGGAAATCTAGACTGCCCCCAATTTGATTGGCTGCACTTTTTTGTCCTTTAGATTGTAAGCTCCTTTGAGCAGGGACTGTCCTTCTTTGTTAGATTGTACAGCGCTGCATAACCCTGGTAGCGCTTTAGAAATGTTAAATAGCAGTAGTAATAGTAATATTGCAATCATAAACTGGATCAAATTGGAAGGGGGTAGCGTTATATTTTAAAGAGGGAATCGAGTCAAACAAAATAAATATTTCTACATGAAACAGATGGAATCTTTATGGATAGAAATTCTAGGCGTGAAGGGAAGGAGTATACTGCTAGGGCTGTACTACCGTCCACCAGGACAGACCAAACAGGCAGATGAAAATCTGTTTACAGAAATTAGGAAAGCTGGCAAATTGGGCAACAATATAATGATGGGTGATTTCAATTATCCTAATATTGACTGGATAAATGTTACATCAGGGAGTGCTAGATAGGTAAAATTTTCTAGATATAATAAATACCTGCTTCTTTCAGCAACTAATCCAGGAACCAAGGATAGGGGTAGCTGTTTTGGATCTAATCCTTAGTGGAATGCGGGGCATAGTATGGGAGGTAATGGTGTTGGATCCACTGGGAAATAGTGATCATAACATGATCAAATTCGAGCTGATATCTGGAGTGAAGTCACTAAGAAAATCTACTTTTGAAAGGGTGACTAAGACAAAATGAAGAAAATGATTAAAAAGATGCTGAAAAGTTTAAAATGCGGTTGCCATCTTAGAGGATTAACAAGATGGACGCCTACATGTACATCAGGTATGAGTAAGGTCTTATAGAAAAGCAGATCCACGAGTTCTCTAAAATCTCACACGAAAAATTAATGCTGTTTACTTGATTACAGGGTGTTGTAGAAAACTTTGGGTTCAGCTCCTTAACAAGCACCAGCGAAACAGGAGCTCGCTGTCGAGCGTACCCATTAGTTCCAGAGCAAACAGCAGCTAAGTACTAGTTCATTCTTATTACAAAATGTGAAACTTTTTACAAAATGTGAAACTTAATACGTTAAAATAAGTTTTGAATAATAAGCGGAAAACGGTTTTTTGACTTATGAGGATGCTCGCCATCTGATTTGCAAAAGAAGAGTTAAATTTCAAAAGTAAACGCTGAGCGACGCGGTCCACTATGTGATACGTAACAGTGAGGACTGAGTACCTGAAGTCTTTTCCTATTAGAACGTACGATATTATAGTGAGAGATTTACTTGCAAGTGGTGGACTTATATGCATTTTTGTAAAGCAAGTACCAAGTAGAGAGTTAATGAATATACTTTTACCAGATCTGTTGCGTTCTTGAGCATAGCCAGGTGAGAATCTCTGGTAATACAATCCTGATAGCTGGACTCTCGGTTTTTGGTCTCAGTAGATAGAAAGTAACACTTTCCTCCCCAGGGTCTCCATCCGTCTGGACAGAACTCATACTGCTGACCTGGTGTAAAGAAGAACATGAATTGACCCGAGTTACTCTAATGTCATTAGCACAGTCGACATTTCACTGAGGAGTTTCTGCTCTTTTATTCCTATGGGGAAAGATCCTTGGAGTCCAGACAAAAATCTCAGGCAGATCAATAGCTTTATACATAGGAAACCCTGAAACATTCAATCAACTTGATCTCTTGGAGCTTTAAATCCTTGATATTTTGGTCTGTGAAATGGGGACCTGGGACTAACCATCCTTGTAGGTGAAAAAAATACAAGGAGCCTTCAGAAATGGAGGTGTCAACTCAGTATTTTATTTATCAGTCCCAACATGGTTTGAAATATTTTAACAAGCAGGTAAACACAGTGAAGGTGACACCAAAGATGTCCAACGGACTCAAAGAGTTCACATCAGAAGCTTTATTCAAAGTGTATAATGGACTCGACAAGAACCATATTTCAGCCACAGTCCAACGTCACAGCAACCGTACAGCTGCGACTTTGGATGTAAATGCTCCTGCAGTCGATACACCGAGACTAGGTCGTTACCTTCAAAACTTGTAGAGCGCTGAGAAGCCATATATCTACACTTGACAGGGACTCCTGAAGCAGACCTCTGTGGCCGAAACACGATTTGTGTCGATTCTATTATACACTTTGAATAAAGCTTCTGATGTGAACTTTTTCAGGGGTCCTTTTACAAAGGCGTGCTGAAAATGGCCTGCAGTACTGTAGACATGTGTTTTGGGCATGCAAAGAATCATTGTTCAGCGCACCTGTAAAACATGCCTTTTTAAACATTTTTGCCAAAAAAGGTCGTGCGGCAAAATGAAAATTGCCGAGTGTTCATTTTGGGTCTGAGACCTTATTGCCAGCCATTGACGTAGCGGTAAGGTCTCATGTGGTAACCGGGCGGTAATGGTCTACGTGCATAGAATGACAATTACCACCTGCGTGCCAGAAAATAAAAATATTTTCAGGTGCACGTAGCGGACACGCAGCAAAAATGAAATTACCACAAGGGCCAGGCAGTAGCTGGGCGGTAACTCAAAATTGACACACGTTAGGTACTGTATGCGCATAGGCGCCTACTTGGCTTAGTAAAAGGGCCCCCGAGTCTGTTGGACGTTTTGTTCTGTGTCATCTTTGGTGTCACCTTCACTGTGTTTGCCTGCTTTTTTTTTTACCCCGCGCTTTCCCACTCATGGCAGGCTCAATGCAGCTTAGGTACTTCTTTGTACCTGGAGGGTTAAGTGACTTGCCCAGAGTCACAAGGAGCTGCCTGTGCCTGCAGTGAGAATCGAACCCAGTTCCCCAGGACCAAAGTCCACCACTAGGCCACTCCTCCGCTCCACAGGTCAATACAAGCAGCCTGTGCTTGTATTGACCTGTGCGAGTGTCCTTTGTTCTTCTGTGCTTGTCGATTGAAATATTTTAATTAATATGTTTCAGCACGTTTTTATTTTTTCTGGATGAGGACCATCTTGGTTGGCCTTATATAGTTTATAAGATAATGACATCTCTTGGGTTATCTGTATTACTTTGTTGTCTCAGGATATGTCATACTTTTTAATTGTTTTTTATGTCTCTGTAATGGCTCTTTGTGGAAAAAGTAATCACAATATATATATTGAATTAATCAAAAAGTTGGTGTAAACTTATTTGAAGAGGATTATTTCAAAGCTGCATAAAATTTAAGTTATCTTCGGTAGTACCTCTTATGGAACCCCATCTCTGTAACTTCTCACATGTGTGAACTGTAAGAAAAGGGGAGAATGAAATAACTTACATCTGCAGAAAATAAAGTTAGAGGCATATAATCAATGCAGGAAGAGGCAGGGAAATTAAGTATATGGAACACATCAGGTGAGCCAAAGCTAGAGGCACAATCAGTAAACTGCACTTAAGAAGGAAGCTACCAACGTAGGCGACCAGATTATTTTGTACATGATTCCATTTTATGCAAAAAAAATCCTGCACTAAAATATCCCAACTTAACAGTAGCCCCGTTGATAACTTCCTCTCTTAATGTTTTACTTATCTGAGGGTTTTTAACATACCTGGTTACTTTGTTCACTTATCTCTGATGATCTTCGTTCAAAGCCATATTCAACAAATTAGCTAGTCTGTGTAGGAAGATTCTTCACCACTTCGTTTATAGGTGGATGCTATCACTGCTCAGCAATCCTTGGAAGATCTCCCCATTGTCCAGGAAGCTGAAATGCTCTCAGTGACACCATCCACACACGCACACACTAGTTTCCAGAATTTGAACTTTACTACCTTGGCCATTACCCTTGATAGGGAGGTCAAAGAAGCAACACAGGCACATCTATCTGTTTCACCTTCTCTCCCGTATCGTATAATAGGCATTCGGTTTCAGTCTTGGACCTTGGCATCTGGAAGATAGCACATTTCCTGTGACATCATGTCTGGTCAGGAGATGGACACCTCTGTACACCTTAGAAGGGAGTCACCATCCACCACTACCTTCATTTCCTAGTGGTCACTGATTCTTCAGCCTTGAGGCTTTTTTGAGCTCTGGTTCCTTCTGTTTCTGGAATGTTTGGGGTTCTTTTTTTTTTTTACCTCTTCTACTTCCAGAGCTACATACCAGTTTTTCAGTTCTATGGAAGAAGGAGTCAGGTGTCAGTTCTGAAGGCTCTGATGATCTGTGTCATATCTTTGCATGGCGAGAAGACACCCAATGAAGCAGCCTCAAAAAGGCCCATTTTCAGGTTGCATTTGAAATGTTTAAGAGAGGGAGTATAGTGCATGCGTTCATGGAGGTAATTTTCTACATTTGTGATGGAAAACTGGAAGGGAAGAGTCAAGTATTCCTACTGAGTTAAGTTTTTGAAGAGGGATTTAAGGTGAAAGGTGAGAGGAAAGATGATGGGACACTGCAGAATCAGGGGTGGAAAATAAAATAATGGTGCATTATACTTATAGAAAATCCCCAATGATGTGTGTTTATAAAACAGGAAGATATTTATTTATTTATTGCATTTGTATCCCACATTTTCCCACCTTTTTGCGGGTTCAGTGTGGCTTACAATATGAGTTAAATGTTGGAAATGCAATTTGTTACAGATTGGTTATGGATTACATTGTGCAGAGTTATGCGAAACAATTGAGGTGTCGTTAAGGAATGTAACATTTCATATTAGATACCCAAGATTACTGTGTGAGTCATCTATAATACTTACGCAGAACTCCCAGGGTTATTGACACAGCCAGTAGGAGAAGACAGAGGACCAGCTGGAAGACTGCGGCATAGAACCAGAGCGGAGATGCACTGCATTGTGCTAAAGAGATTACAGAGAGAGGAGAATTAAGCCTAATTTCATCATTTACTAAGCCACAATGGTGTAAATTCTACAAAAAAGGTTGATGAAATGTGGGTGGCAGATGATGCGCACAAGGCATGAATTAAATAACGGCAGTTGTGTTATAAGTCCTCATTTACGCACCTAACTGTAGGCATGAGCACTCATGACAGCTCAATGGCTGATGCAGCAGCTCTACGCAGTTAGATGTGTAAATTATATTCTATAACACGTAACTGCCTGATGCTCCCCCATCCCATCCACGCCACTCCCAGGGTACACACTCCCTCTCAAGTTGCACTGTCTGGAATTTCATCACCCATCTTATAGAATAGCGACTAAGGGCAGTTATGTGCATACCCAGGGATTCTAAATATCGTGCGGAAATTGAAGCATATTCCATAAAAATGCACATAACTTAGTTGGTTAACAAGCTAATCAACGCTGATAATTGCATGTTAACAACCAATGATCAGCACTAATTGGCATTAATGAGAATTTATGCACATTACTTGCTAAGCGTATTCTGTAATGTGACGCACATAGTTGAAAAGTAGGTGTGACCATGGGCGTGGAATGGGCAGGTTGTGGGCATTTCTAAAATCTATGCAAGTTGTTATAGTAATGTGAAGGGGCATAATTGAACGGGGGCGCCCATATATAAGGGCGCCCATCTCTAGGGACGGCCCCGTAAAGAAGCGTACCCGACCGTATTATCGAAACAAGATGGGTGGCCATCTTTCGTTTCAATAATACGGTCGGGGACAGCCAAATCTCAACATTTGGGCTGCCCTTAGAGATGGCCGACATTGGTTTTCGCCGAGAATGGAAACTAAGGGCGGCCATCTCAAAACTGGGCAAATCCAAGCCATTTGGTCATGGGAGGAGCCAACATTTGTAGTGCAGTGGTCCCCCTCACATGCCAGGACACCAACCGGGCACCCTAGGGGGCACTGCAGTGGACTTCAGAAATTGCTCCAAGGTGCATAGCTCCCTTACCTTATGTGCTGAGCCCCCCCAAAACCCACTCCCCACAACTGTACAACACTACCATAGCCCTTAAAGGGTAATGGAGGCACCTAGATGTGGGTACAGTGGGTTTCAGGTGGGTTTTGGATGGCTCCCATTTACCATCACAAGTGTACCAGGTAGGGGGGGGGGTGGGTTTGGTCCACCTGCCTGAAGTGCATTGCACCCACTAAAAACTGCTCCAGGGACCTGCATAGTGCTGTGATGGAGCTGGGTATAACATTTGAGGCTGGCATAGAGGCTGGCAAAAATATGTTTTTTAATTTTTTGGGGGGGGGTTGGTGACCACTGGGGAAGTAAGGGGAGGTGATCCTCGATTCCGTACGGTGGTCCTCTGGTCAGTTCGGGCACCTTTTCAAGGCTTGGTCATGAACAAAAACGGACCAAGTAAAGTCGGCCAAATGCTCGTCAGGGCCACCCTTCTTTTTTCCATTATCGGCCGAGGACGGCCATCTCTTAACCACGCCCCGTCCCGCCTTCGGTACACTGCCGACACGCCCCCTTGAAATTTAGCCGTCCCTGCTACGGAAAGCAGTTGAAGCCGCCCAAAATCGGCTTTCGATTATGCTGATTTGGGCGCCCTTAGGAGAAGGCTGCCCATCTCCTGATTTGTGTCGGAAGATGGCCGCCCTTCTCCTTCAAAAATAAGCTGGATAGTAACATAGTAGATGATGGCAGAGAAAGACCTGCACGGTTCATCCAGTCTGCTCAACAAGATAAACTCATATGTGCTACTTTATGTGTATACCTGACCTTGATTCGTAGCTGCCATTTTCAGGGCATAGACCGTAGAAGTCTGCCCAGCACTAGCCCCTCCTCCCACCACCTGCTCTGCCACCCAATCTCTGATAAGCTTCTGAGGAATAAACCCAGTCTGTGCATAATTTATGCATCAGGATTTACACCAGGTTTTTCTTGGCGTAATTGGCCACGACTCTCCCTCCCTTTCGGACAGATGGTCCAACTCTGTTCTCCTTTTGCTACCTGGTGATCTTGGGTACTTTCCAATTACTTTTCTTGAGTTAGGATATTTCACAATTTTTCAACTGTCAACTGTAAAAACAAGCCATTTCACAGATGAGAGATTCCATTTTGATTTCAGATTCCTTGACCATTCTTTTTCCAGTCAGGCCTTAGTCTGAGCTTAAGGCTGGGCCTGTCTTTTCCAGCAGGTCTCCGACTGTACAAGCCACTTGATTTTTAGCCTGGCCTAAGTTTCCAAAAGGCCTGGTCCTTTAAACTTGGGCTCCCACCATTCCAGTAGTGGCCCCTGGCTGTATCATATCTCTACAATGCCCAGTGTAGCTGAATGTAACTCACCTTGAGCTACTACAGTGGCATAACTACATGGGGGCCTGGGCCCCCCCGAATTCCCTCCAGGCCCCTGGTTTTGCTTGCAGGGGTTCTCAGCCCTAGCCAGCTGAAGCCTTCTCCAACACTGGTCTCCGGCGCCACCGCATCGCCTGCCCTGCTCTCTCTTCCCCCTCACATCCTGCAGTCTTTTTAGTGAAATTGAGCATGCAGGATGTGAGGAGGCATGCAATGTGGTGGCGCTTGAGACTGCTGCTGGAGAAGGCTTCAGTTGGCGGGGGTTGGGGACCCCCTCCTGCCAAGGTACTCTGCTGCAGCAGTGGGTGGGGAGAGGCAAGGGTGGCGGCAGACTAAAATTTGCCCCCCTACCTCGGGCTCTGGCCCCCTTCTACCGCAAGGTGCCCCTGAGCTATTACTGAAAAAGATATGAGCAAAACCTAAATAAATAATTTCTTATGATTTTTACAGAGGGAAACTGCAATAAACAACGATCCTTTGATCTAAGTGAACCAACTGGTGTTCCCACTGTGAATAGTTCAACTAAATAATCTGGAATGAAGCCATAAAACAGTTTGTGAACACAGAGCTTAAATTTAATTGGCTTTATTGAATTAAGTTACACATGCAAATGACCTTATTCCATAACTTGTATGCCCAAAAATAAATATAACACACTGTGAAGAAACAGTGTGTTTTAAGCATGTAAAATGTGTTGGATATTTTCCTTCATTATGTTCTGAAGCTTATGTCTCCTGTTTGGCCAGCAGATGGTGCAGTCTTAGCCAGGAAGAAAGAGAGACAGATCTCTTGGCTGAGGCTCAGTGAATTATGGAATGGGGATTGGATTTGATATACCACCTTTCTGTGCGGCCTGAAGCAGGAGAGAGAGAGAAACCCCAGCGCCGGGCTCCCCTTGGAGGTACAGGCCCGGGTAATTTGCCCCCCTGTGTATGTTTACAAAAAAAATACACTCAAAATCTAAGAGCCTGACGAAAGGGAACTGCTGTCTCTACATGAAAAACGTATTAACCCAAAACTATATATGATAGCATTCTTACAAAATTTGTATTGGTTAGTCTTAGTGACAGCACTTCCTCTCGATATAAACATGAAGGAATGTGCCGCAGAGTGAACGTTGCTAGTTAAGTGGCTGAGAAAGGTCAAGGGTCAGTTAAAAACGCGGCACGCTCATAAAAATGGATCCTTCAAAAACCTGAAGACAAAAATAGAGACAGCATAACATCTTCTTTAGGAGGAGTGGCCTAGTGGTTAGGGTGGTGGACTTTGGTCATGGGGAACTGAGGAACTGAGTTCAATTCCCACTTCAGGCACAGGCAGCTCCTTGTGACTCTGGGCAAGTCACTTATCCCTCCATTGCCCCATGTAAGCCGCATTGAGCCTGCCATGAGTGGGAAAGCACAGGGTACAAATGTAACAAAAATAAAAAAACAAACTTTGGACTGCGTCGCTAAAAAAGAAATCCACCAAAAAAAAAACTGCTGACAAAAGCACAATCTTATGCGTGAAGACATTTTTCACTACATTCTGGTCTCCTTGGCCATCTCCACTGTTTTTCTGTTGTACCTTAAGGTGTGGTGTTTTGTTCCTCTTTTTTTGGTTTTGTTCCCCTTCGGGAGGTGCCTGAGGTCTATATAGTTTAATATGTTGAGTGAGCCTGGAATCTTCCGTGGTCTCTCTCTTAGTCAAGACAAAGTCCCTGGAGCTACAGCAGAGGGATTAGGGCTCAGAGTCACTGTGAGGGACTCCTGATTGCAATCTTGAATAGATGCTAGAAAGCAATAAATATTCCTCATTTTAATCTCTGTGTTAGATCAATTTGTCGATTTATTGGTTAAAATAGTCGAGTCTCAGAAGGGATCATCCAGAACATGAAGTGTCTGTTCCAAAGAGTCTTTCTTCAGTTAAATATAGCAGTCAGTTCTTCAAAACCCAAACTTCAAGGAGAGACAGTGTTGAAGAGAAGATTTGTGATGAGGTGCATCAAATGATTTAGAACTTGAGGGCTGGGTGGGGGCTGACAGAAAACTCCAACTGACGCTTTAACTGGTCGGCAACTTGCACTTGATTTGTATTAATACTGAACTTGATATATCATATCAAAATGCACAGTATTTATCATCTGTCTCTGACTCTGTCTCCTAGGATCAATTCGATAAAAGGTTTAGACTTTAGAATAACACACTTGGCAGTGACTGTGCTGTTTGCTGGATTCCACAAGCAGGTCCAAAGGCTCAGGAAACCACATTCTCCATGGAGCTGGTCTCTCTTAGGAGGGAAGGGTGGCCTAATGGTTAGTGGATCAGACTTTGATCCTGGGTCACTGCCTTGGATTTCCACTGCAGCTCCTTGTGACTCTGGGCAAGTCACTTAACCTTTAATTGTCCTAGGTACAAATAAGTACCTGTACATACCATGTAAACCACTTTGAATATAGTTGCAAAAACCACAGAAAGATGGTATATCAAGTCTCATTAACAAGATTCCATGCACAGTCTCAAAGACTAGAATGTTGCTAGTGGAGGAGTATTAGCCCAGTGGTTAGTGCAGCAGACTTTGATCCTGGGGAACTGGGTTTGATTCCTGCTACAGCTACTTGTGACTCTGGACAAGAAGTCACTTAACTCTCCACTGCTCCAGGTTAAACAAGTACCTGTCTATAATATGTAAACTGCTTCTGACTATAACCACAGAAAGGCAATATATCAAGTCCCATTAACAAGATTCCATGAACAATCTCAAAGAGTAGCAACATTCCATGTAGAACCCCAAAGATTTCAGAATCCCAAGGGGTGAAGGAGTAGCCTAATAGTGCATTGGGGTTCAATTCCCAATGCAGCTGCGTGTGACTCTGGCCAAGTCACTTAACCCTTCATTGTCCCAGGTACAAATAAGTACCTATATATACTATGTAAACCACTTTGAATGTAGTTGCAAAAACCAGATAAAGGCGGTATGTCTCATTAACAAGGTTCCATGAACAATCTCAAAGTGCAGCAACATTCCATATAGAACCCCAAAGAATAGCAAGAGTCTAGAATCCTAACGGAGCAGTAGCCTAGTGGTTAATGCAGCAGACTTTAATGCTGGGTAACTGGGTTCAATTCCCACTACAGCTCCTTATGACTTTGGGCAAGTCACCTAACCCTCCATTGCCCCAGGTACAAAACAATTGTGAGCTCTCAAGAGACAGAGAAAGTACCTGCATATAACGTGGACAAGCACTGACTACATCTAGAAATGATTGGTAGTAATAATTTTCCTCTCGAGCCCTACAGGGTATATTATGCCCCCCCCCTAGTTCCCACTTATGCCCCCAACTTACATAAGAGGTTGCAACAGGGGTTTCACAAAACTTGTGCCAAACGTGCAGACTGAAGGCTTTGAGGACCTCTTGGGAAATGTGCCAATAAGCCTTTTGGTTATGGAATGTCCCTCAAAGCTATCTAAGTTTTAGGAGGAGAATTACAAAGCATCAGCAGTTCAAGATGCCACTTTCTGCTTGCTGAACACAGATGGACCAGCACGAAAGACAGTGGAAGGAGCAGTTGCCAGGATGCTGAAGAGCAGAATCCATGTTGCAGGTGTGTGTGTGTGGGAGGTGGGGGGGGGGGGGGGAGGTGGGAGATTGTGCCTAAATCTCAGAAAGTGTGTACTGGAGCCTGGCAAGTACGAGGACTTTTCCCAACTGATTGACTGACTTCGTCATTCAAGGAGCTACTGAGATGGAAGTTTAGAACATTAAAAAAAAACTATAAAACACAACATTTTTTTTAGCAAAAGGGAAACAAATCACCCAACAAAACTGCAAACCAAAACATTTCTATCCCTTCTATCTCACTACATTACCCATGGAAGGGTATTTAAAAAACACATCCCTGGACACACCTATCCCTTCTATCTCACTGTATCACGCACTACAGGGAATAAAGTCCTTCTCCTGACATTTCTATCCTTTCTGTCTCATTGTATCTCATGCTGCAGAGCATAAAGTAGAAACAGGCAGGTCTAAGGATTCCGTCCTTTTGTACTTTTCTCATACTTCAGAAAATGTTTTCTTCCGATACATAGAATATATTTAATTCTTTGTTAGTTAACAGGAAATGAAAGTTCTCTCATTTATTTCATTTTTTTCCACTCAGCATTTATTAGGTTTCCATTCATCCAAGTGCTTTACAATATCCATAAATGACCTGAGAGATAAAACAATATCACGACTCACAATGAGTGAATAACACTCTATGAAGCACTCAAAACACAAGTGTTAAACTATTTTCCACTGTACACAAGTAACTGAGAAGAATAAAGGAGAGAATCTTTCCACTTTCAATTAAAAATTAACCACTGAGATATTTTTAAATTAGGTAACAGAAATGACTTTCAAATGCTTTGCGCATTTCCAATGGATTTGTTAAGGTTAAATGTGTCTGAAATATTTAACAATGAACTTTCTGCTCACCTTTCTGCTCCCTTCTGGTCCTTGGAGATTCAGGGTTGATCTGCTGCTCCTCAGAAGCCTTTTGTACTCTTATAGCAGTGTAGGTGACCTGACCGTCCCCTTGCAACCCTGAAGAACCTTCCAGGGAATTATAAAGAGTTTAGAATCACGAGTTGCTCCTGGGAGTCAGAAATCCAACATCCCAGCACATTTACCTGACCAGCGAGATTGGGACGGTTTGGGTCTCTTTTTCTTTCCCATCCTAAGATCAGAATAAGTCACTGTCTCAGCCATCATGAACGCCTCTCACTGTGACTAGCTCTCTAAGGGAGATAATGAACAGTGCAAGCGCACAGGAAGTTTGAGATATTTTAAAGTGAGAAAAAAGGAGCATAAAGCACTGGGTCCGGAAGGCTAACAAAGTGAAACACCCATAATCTTGAGTTTGTAGAACAGCTTTTTGTGCACTCAGGTAGGATCTTACAAATTGCAAGGTGACTTACCCATGCACCTAGGAAGCAGGCTTTTGCTGTTTCACAATGCAGGAATAGACATCCCCGGGGTTGCAGAATGGGTGAAGTAAATGGCATATGTGCTTATTTTTATTGGTGCATACACATTCATAAGAACATAAGAGTAGCCATACCGGGTCAGACCAATGGTCCATCTAGCCCAGTATCCTGTTTTCCAAACAGTGGCCAAGCCAGGTCACAAATACCTGGCAGAAACCTAAATCGTGGCAACATTCCATGTAGAACCCCAAAGAATAGCAAAATTCTGGAATCCTAAAGAGTGACAAGATTCCATGTAGAGCCCCAAAGAATAGCA
Source organism: Microcaecilia unicolor (assembly GCF_901765095.1). NCBI lineage: Eukaryota > Metazoa > Chordata > Amphibia > Gymnophiona > Siphonopidae > Microcaecilia > Microcaecilia unicolor. Next base: position 624,317 of record NC_044032.1, on the reverse strand, counting down.
AGATTCTGGAATCCTAAAGAGTGACAAGATTCCATGCTGAATGTAACCCGGTGGGTTATATTTATTTTTTTTATTTTTACCTGGGCTCCCAGAGATTGTTGGTGGTCAGTGCTGTGACTCCAGAAGCAGTTCTGGACTTCCTGCATTGAACTGCGCTGTCTGCGGTTTGCCCCAATGCGACGAAAGTGTGACAAGGCGGTGGACGTAGCCAGAAGGTTGCTAGGCTGTATAGAGAGAGGTGTGACCAGCAGAAGAAAGGAGGTGTTGATGCTTCTGTACAAGTCATTGGTGAGGCCCCACCTGGAGTATTGTGTTCAGTTTTGGAGGCCGTATCTTGCTAAGGATGTAAAAAGAATCGAAGCGGTGCAAAGAAAAGCTACGAGAATGGTATGAGATTTGCGTTACAAGACGTATGAAGAGAGACTTGCTGACATGAACATATATACCCTGGAGGAAAGGATAAACAGGGGTGATATGTTACAGACATTCAAATATTTGAAAGATATTAATCCGTAAACTAACCTTTTCCAGAGATGGGAAGGTGATAGAACTAGAGGACATGAAATGAGATTGAAGAGGGGCAGACTCAAGAAAAATGTCAGGAAATATTTTTTCACGGAGAGAGTGGTGGATGCTTGGAATGCCCTCTTGCGGGAGGTGGTGGAGATGAAAATGGTAACTGAATTCAAAAATGCTTGGGATAAACATAAAGGAATCCTGTTCAGAAGGAATGGATCCTCAGAAGCTTAGCTGAGATTGGGTGGTGGACCCGGTGGTGGGAAGCAGGGCTGGTGTTTGGGAGGCGGGGCTAGTGCTGGGCAGACTTCTACAGTCTGTGCCCTGAAAATGGCAGATACAAATCAAAGTAGGGTATACACAAAAAGTAGCACATATGAGTTTATCTTGTTGGGCAGACGGGATGGACCATGCAGGTCTTTTTCTGCCGTCATCTACTATGTTACTATGTTCTTTTTTTCCATTATCGGCTGAAACCGGCCATCTCTTAACCACGCCCTCATCCCGCCTTCGGTACCCTGCCGACATGCCCCCTTGAACTTTGGCCGGCCCTGCGACGGAAAGCAGTTGAAGCCGGCCAAAATCGGCTTTCGATTATAACGATTTGGCTGGGTTTAGGAGATGGCCGGCCTTCTCCCGATTTGTGTCAGAAGATGGCCGGCCTTCTCCTTCGAAAATAAGCAGGATAGTATTTTTGGTCTTATTCACCATTTCTTTCCTAACAATTCCTATCACCATGCTTGCTTTTTTGGCCGCCGCTGCACATTGGTTCCTGACCCTCAAGGTGGATCCTTGCATAAGGTCAACCTTGGTGGTCACTTTTAATCCTCTACAGTTTATTTATTTATTTGGATTTTGCTCACACCTTTTCAGTAGGTAGTGCAAGATGAGTTACATTCAGGTACATTGGGTATTTCCCTGTCCCTGGAGGGGTCACAATCTAATTTGGTACCTGATTAAATAGAGTGTTAAGTGACTTGCCCATGATCATAAGGAGCAGTGGTGGGATTTGAATTGGCCACCTCTAGATATCAAGACTGGTGCTCTAACCACTAGGCCACTCCTGGGAATGGGGGTAGAGAGGGGTAAGAAAAATTCTGGCCACAGTGGTGGAGGGGTAGAGAGGAGAAGAAGAGATGTTGGCAACCTGGGGAGCATAGGGTGAGAAAGGGGAGATGCTGAACTATGGAGGGAGGGTTAGTAGAGCCTTAAGGGGGATGTGTGGTTGAAGATTCTCGTAGGGTGTCTGATACTCTTGGGTTGGCTCTTTGTCCACATTACTGAAGGGAAAAACTCTCTTCCCAAACCTCTCTCAAACTTTCTGCTGAACTTACATTTAACTGGGAAGAGGATCCTTTCCCCTTTTGCCTTTTTTCCTCCACAGTATTTCTTTCAGCATGAAAGAGGTTGAAATTGTTCAAATTGTTTCTTCCATGCCTTTTACAATGAGCAGCTAAAATGTGAAATGTCTTCTGCAAGTTCTTTTTATCTTTGTTTAATTTCCTTGTCTTCTTCTCAAAACCTAACAGGTTGCCTCTGATGCTCTGGTTGACTTGACAGTATACAGTAAGTCTCCTCACTGCCTCTTCTTCCCCCCCACCCTCCCCTCCAGCTCTCTGAAGCAAGATTCTCCCTTCCACATAGTTTCCCATGATTCCTTGCAGCATAGGCGCCCCGTATAAGAGGCTTGTGGAGGCTGAGCCTCCCCTGCTCAACCGTGACCTTCCCCTGCGCCCTCCTTTCCTCCCGACTCAGCTCCCCGACCGGCAGCACCCTCCCAGCTCAGCTCCCCCACCGGCAGCACAGCTTCCCCCCCCCCCGCCCCCGCCCCGTGCACACGCGTGTTTTACTTTCCGTTTCAACGACGTCAATGAGGAAGAAGGAAGTGTTATGACTCTGCCCCGGTATCATGCTCTCATTCATCTCGCCCCCTAGTGGTCAGACCTGGTGGTCGCAATGGACTGTTTGTTGATGGTTTTCCCGGTTCCAGAAGTCATGCTGGTCCGGTCCGGATTTTCTAGCCTGCCAGTTGGTCTGGAGACTTTTTGGAACTAAGCTGTTTCCGTACCTGGTGAACTCCCTGGCTGTTGGCCTTTATTAACCACCTGGAAATGTTTCCAGTTTGCCTTGCAACAGAGGTCCTCAGAGGTGTGTCTTCTGCGGTTGTTTGTTGCTGTGCTTTTTGCTACTTTCAGTTTCTGCCTTTGAACCTAGTGCCTGGACCTGGACTTTGACTTTGCTTGCCGCCTGCCTTTGAACCTTTGCCTGGACCTGGACTCTGACTTTGCTTGCCGCCTGCCTTTGAACTTTTGCCTGGACCTGGACTCTGACTTTGCTTGCCGCCTGCCTTGGAACCTGTGCCTGGAGCTGCACCTTGACTTTATTTACCTGGCCCCGGTTCTGCTGGGTTTGTGGACTATCTTCCTGTTCTCTGCTGTGGCTTCTGTTCCGGTGGGTGTTCCTCCTGCCGCTGCCGTCCTCACCAGTAGCCCAAGGGCTTGCTATCCAGTGTTTCATGTGAAGCGTGACAGGAAGGCACTCCGGGCTCACCTCTGGCTTCTCCCTTCACTCTTCACACAGTGTCCCGCCCATAGGCACCCGGTATAAGAGGCTTGGGGAGGCTATGCCTTCCCAGCCACAGCAGGATGGATCAGCTATTTCTATAGAAATGCTAAATAGTATTAGTAGTAGAGCTTTAGAAATGTTAAGTAGTAGTAGTTCTCCTGCAAGTCCTGCTGCTCTGGGATAGCCTTGTGTATAACCAGTTGTAATTTGATTATCTTACTGCTGGGAGAGCAGAGCAGGGGGGTTGGCTGGAGGTGTCCTGGGTTGCCAGGGAGATATTTAACTAGGATTATGAATTCCTGGCTGCACATGAGCAATTCATACCAAACAGACTTGCACTGACCCCTGAAATTTTAAAAGTGCTAAAAATAAGTTTTAAAAGTATTTGCATTAAATCTAACTGCAGAATTTAGGTGCTAGGAAGTGGGATTGGTATGCTATGTACTCAAATTTGCTCAAGCCATATGCAAATTAGTCCGTTTTTGGGAGGTTCTCATTTGCATATTTATGGGTAAAAATTGTTGGAAATATTTACAGCCTTAATGTTAGGGCATGGCTCTGATCAAAAATGTGAACTTTGATCCAAAAACGAAGGGTTTAGCTAGTGTTTTTGACTAAAAATTCCCATTAGAGTGTCTGTATGTTAATCTGCATTCAAATAGAGCTCTCTGATTGGATGAGCAGCTCCTGTTAGAAAATCTGCCCGGGAACAGAGAGGAGAGGACAGACTCAATGGGTGGGTGGGTGTGGATGGCTGGGGGGGGGGGGGGCAGGGGAGCGAGGACAAGAAATGATGAAGAAAGGCAGAAAGTAAAGAAATAAATGGAAAGGAAGCCCTGGAAATGGAGTTAAGAGGACAGATAGCAGCAGAATCGGATACTGGGCCAGCATGATCAGAAAAACAAAGTCACCAGACAACCAGAGGCGTAGCTAGGTTTTAAGGTCAGGGGGAGCAGACTTTTGTAAAATAGGTGCCAGCAATGATCACACAACTAAACTAGCAGAAGTCAAATTGGAAACCACAGGAAACAGTATGAGTATGTGTCTACTTCCCTGGTAGTGGAGAAACGCATTGCACAATAGAAAAATTGATATTATTTTTGTTATGGTTAGTTAGCTGATAGTCATCTAAGAATGCTGCTTGCTAACACAATGTTATGAATTGCCCAAACATTTTTCACTGAATTCTTCCTGAACTATGAAGCAAAGTATTTGCAGTCATTTACCATTCACACTCTTAACCTAGAGTATCCTCACCCCACATTGGCTCTTTAGCACTTAGCTGCACTTCATACTCTGTCAACCAGGAGTGCTCGTGCTGCTAGTGTTGTCATGATCATGACTGAAGAGTGCAGTGCTGGTGCCACTGGCACTGGCCCTTCCTCTGTGTGGTTCAGGAGAACCAACACTCTGTACTCTACCGAGGAACAGCTGTACCTGTAATACAAAGCCTACAAAAGTCACCCAAAATCTATATAATCTACTTGACCATAACACCACTGATTTACAGAAGTAACACAACAAAGACCTTATCTAGAAAACTGCAACACAGGAAATACTACAGTAGGAACTAGAACATCAATATGCCCATTAGAAAACTGGAACAAGTTGAATTCTTACAGATGCTTAAACAGAAACTAGGTGCAAACAGAGTACCTGGCCTCAGTCACAAACACTGAACTCCCTTGCCAGGTACAGAATAAATTACCACAAAGTTAAAATATGAATATGTAGACTAAACTTAAAACCCAAGAAGCCACACTGCAACACTAGAGAAAGAGAAATCAAAACAGCACTCTGCAAAATATAAAGAAAGCAGTGTAAACTTACTGTAAAACTGACATTTTCCATTCAGTGAATTAAAAATAAATTTTTAGTTCTACCTTTGTTGTTTGGTCATTTTGTTTTCTTTTTCCCGTCATGTTTGTCTCAGTCTCCAGTTTCTGGCTTTTCTTACTACTACTACTACTACTATTTAACATTTCTAGAGCGCTACAAAGTGTACGCAGCGCTGTACAAACACAGAAGAAAGACAGTCCCTGCTCAAAGAGCTTACAATCTAATAGACAAAAAGTAAAGCATTTAAATTTAAAATATTTAAGCAGTCAAGCACAAGAGACTTTCTTAACTTTCTTCACATGATCTCCAGTTCATCTGCCATTTCTTCTCTCCCTTCCTGCCTTCTTCACTTTCTCTCCTCTGAACTGATCTTTTCCTTTCAGCTTTCCTTCATTTAGTTTTCTGCCTCTTAGACTTCATTCATTTTTACTACTTAGTCTTCAATCTTCCTTTTTATTTTTAACCACATCTGCCTACAGTTTTCATCTCCTCCAGCCCTCCCATTCTTCATCCTATTATTTCATAGGTTTTTTTTTTTTTTGCTAACTATCCCCATCACTGTCTCTTTCCTCTCTTCTGTACAGCACCCTTTTTCTATTTTCACTCCTCTGACCAGTATATTCTCTTTCGTTTTCTTTTACCCCCCCCCCCTCCGTCCAGGATGTCCTCTTTCCCTCACCTCCATCCAGCATCTCTCTCCCTGACACCCTACTCCCCCCTCATATGCAGCATTCCTCCTTTCCATGTCAGCATCTCCCCTATATCTCTACTCCTTCCATGTGCAGAACACCCCTTCTTGGTCCTCATCCCTGTGTAATGTCCAGTACCCACCTCTGTTTTTTCATTCCCCCTTGTCCAGCATCTCCCCCGTCTTCCTACTCACCTCATGTCTAGCATCCTCCAATATTCCCTCCCTCTTCCAAGCCAGCAATTGCCCTCGCTCAACCCCTTTAGAGGCCTATCCTCTTCCATCCAGCTGGATGGAGTGTTAGGGAGAGATGCTGGAGGGGGGGTGAGAGAAAACAAGAGAGAATATACTGGGTAGAGGAGTGAAAATAGAAAGAAGGTGCTGTACAGTAGGGAGGAAAGAGAAGGTGTTGGAAAAGGGGGGAGAGTTAGCAAAAAAAAAACGTGAAATAATAGGATGCCCCTCTCTCCCCTCCTTCCATCTAGTGTCTGCCCCTAACCCTCTTCCACCTAGTGTGTGCCTCCTCTACTTTTTCCATCCAGCCTGCAATCTTTCCCCTTCCATCCAATGTCTGCCCCCTTTCTCCCTTCTCTCTCCCTATTTTCCAGAGTCTGTCCCTTCTCTTCCACCTTCCTTTCGCCATCAGTCCTCTTTCTAACCCATCTCACTGACTCTTCCTTCTAGTATTTGTCCCCTCTATTCCTCCTTCCAACCAGCACTTGTCCCTTCCCACTCTCCATTCAGTAACTGTCTCTTCCAGATCTTTCTCCTCCCCTTCTTTCTGACTCTTTCTCATCGAGCCCCTCTCTTCCTTCTTCCAACCAGCACGTGTCATTTCCCTTTCTCACTCTGACCCTCCCATCCAGCTCCCTGCTGTCTTCCCCTTTCCTTCCAACATACTACAAATTGGCTCCACCCTCTCGTCTGCCCGTCTCTGGTCACTTTTTACTTCCCGATGCGTTCTTCCTCCTGTGCCGGTGATTATCAGGCAGCCTGCCAGCGTCGGGGCTTCTGCTGCTTCTCCTCCTCAGGTGCATGTCCCACCTCTGCGCAAAACAGGAAGTTGCTTAGAGTAGGCGGGACGCGTACCTGAGGAGGAGAAGCAGCAGAAGCCCCGACGCTGGCAGGCTGACTGATAATCGCTGGCGCAGGAGGGAGAACGCATCGGGAAGTAAAAGTGACCTCGCGGACGGGAGAGCATCGGCAGAAGAAGAGGGAGCAGAAAAAAAAATATTTATATGTTGAGGTGCATAGGCGCCACTTTTTAAAACAGCTGTTTAGGGGAGCGACCACTCCCCCTGCGCCCCACCTGGCTACGCTTCTGCAGACAACATAGGTAGAAAAGATAATTTTATTTTCATTATAGTGTTTGGAATATGTCCACTTTGAGAATCAGGTGCTCAACATTAAAAGTTTATATTTATTTACTTATTTATGGCATTTTATCCCACATTAAACATGAATTAGGATGTTTTGTGGCTCTACATGAGAATTGTGATATTATGATCCTTGTTTCATATTGTTGACTGTCTGCATTTTCCATATGGGTGGTATATTGATGTATTAGGTTCTGCCCAGTGTAATATGTATGGTACAATAAGGTTCTGAGTGTGTTTTTGCACAAAGTTGTGCATAGTGTTTTGTAGTTATGATTGTGGTTAGTATATGCTTTGAGCAACCACTTTATTCTTTAACATATGATGCATATCTAATATCTAATTTTAATAAAAGGTATTAATTGTGACTTTTTATTTATTTATTTTTTCTGTGTGTTATCAGACAATTATGGATTTAAGCTCCACCCCTGGCCCCACCTCCTTTAGCCTCCCCAAACAGTTGGGCCACCGACCGCCTATGGTCCCGCCTTCTGCGATGATGCATTTCCTGATATCACGAGGGCGGGACACTGTGTGAAGGGAGAAGCCAGAGGCGAGCCCGGAATGCCTTCTTCTTTACTGACGGAAGAGAACATGCCTGGAAAACAGCAGACATAGTGAAATGCAAAAAAGGAAGAGTGGAGAAACGCATCTATTTCAGGCTTGAAGGTGAGAAAGGTGTCGAAGAATACTCCAAAAATTCTGCTCAGCCTGTAGGGAGTAAATTTGCACTCTGCTGGAGGAAGAGTGGTAGTTATGCCAGTCAGTCCCTTGGCGTTATGGGTTGATTTTCGGTTTAACCATTGGATATTAATCAAGTCTGTAGACGTCAGTGGGAAACAGAGTAGGTAAAATTCAAAGGCATTTCTGGCTTCACATTGGTTCTTCAGCAAGATCTCCCCTGTCCTAGTCACCTTTTGATCCCTTCAAAATCTTGACTGGATAAAGTGCTTCTTTAAATTGCATGAGTTGACGAATACCCATTATTTGCCCCTTTTCCCATCCCACACACAAATCATCAAGACAATTAAGTTCTTCATCTGAAATATTTTTTTACTGACTTCTAATGGAAGTTATCTCACTTAAAATAATACAAAAGGAAAAAAATATTGCCAGTGAATGGAAACTGAATTTCAGACTAATTGTTTTGGGACTTCTACACGGTAAGGGAAGTGACATGAGGACGCTGGAGGAGAGAAAGTGGAAAAGTGCAGGGGAGACCCAGAGAGAGATGGGGAGAGAAAGAGGAGCCATGGAAGAGAGCAGGGGAGAGCCAGGGACATAGAAAAGAGCAGGGGAGAGCCAGAAAGAAGATTATGGATGGAAGAGGGGTACAGAGAGAGATGAGTGGAAAGATGGGGAGAGAAAGAGGGGACATGGGCAGGAGAGAGAGAGAAGCAGCTGGGGAGAAACTGGGGTAGACCCTAGCTGTCAAACGGAGAAATGCTGAATGAAAGGAGGGAGAAAGAGGGGAAATGCTGGAAGGAGGGGGCAGAAAGAGGGAAGACACTGGGCGGAAGGGTAGGGAGGGAAAGAGGAAAGACACTGGAAGGATGGGGAGAGAGAGGACATGCCATTGCTGAATGGAAAAGTGTCAAGAGAGAGAACTGTCTAGAAGGAAGGGGAGATAGAGGGAGACAATGGATGGAAGGAGAGGGAGATAATGGATGGAAGGATTGGGAGACGGTAATGGGTAGAAGGATGGAGAGAGAAAGAAAGAAGGATAACACTGGATGGAAGGGTAGGAGAGAAAGAGGGAAGGTGCTGGACATGGATGGATGGAGGGGAGGGAAGACTGGAAGGAGATGCACTTGGATAGAGGGGAGAGAAGAGAGGAGAAATGCTGGACATGGATGGAGAGAAGGGAAGACAGAGGAAGTACATGCACATGGATGGAGGGGAGGGGAGTGAGGAGAAATGCTGGATATGGATGGAGGGGAAATTGCTGAATTTAAGGGCTGGATTGGAACACTTTGAGGGCAGATGTTGAAACTGGAGAAAGAATAGGGACAGGGCGACAGATGGTAGACAGGACGCATAAGGACGCAGGAGGATGGTGGACATGGTGAGAGAAATAATATCAAATGGAAAGAAGACACTGCATAAAACAGAAGACACTGGGACCAAAGCGAATAGAAAAACTAAATGATCAGACAACAAAGGTAGAAAAAAGTATTTTATTCAGAATTTATTTATTAACTGGAATATGTCAGCTTTTGGAAACATGCATCTGTGATATTTTGCATGTAAGTTTCAATTTTTCTAGTATTGCTGCATGCTGAGTCTGACTTCTTCAGGTAACTTTCCAGTTCAGTATTTTGCCTTCATATCTGTTGTGTCATGTGTTTTTCATGTGTGATCAAGATGCAGTATTCTGGTAGCGTGTAGTATTTGCAGCCCTTTTGTTTTGTTTCACTAGGTTGTGTACTGGTGTTTTAGAGCCCGGTGTAATTATAGTGTTGCCTAGTGCTGTTATGGTTTGGTAAGGTTATGAGTGTGTTTTTGGACAAGTTTGTGTATAGTGTTTTGCAGTGGAGAGATTGTGTATTGGCCTTACTGAGGTGGCACCAAAACATCAGAAAGGGCTTTAGAGCCTAAATCATGACACACTACCTCTTGAAGGATCTACATATGGTCGTTAATAAAAGGAGCTCATTGTGAACACTATCCACCCTAAAAGGGTGTTTTATGGCTCTACATGAGAATTGTGATATTATGATCCCTTGTTTCATATTGTTGACGGTCTGTGATGTTGTCCGTATGGGTGGTATATTGGTGTATTAGGTTCTGCCCAGTGTAATATTTTTGGTACAGTAAGGTTCTGAGTGTGTTTTTGCACAAAGTTGTGCATAGTGTTTTGCAGTTGAGCGATTGTGGTTAGTATATGCTTTGAGCAACCACTTTATTCTTTGACATATGATACATATCTAATATCTAAATTTAATAAAAGGTATTAATTGTGACTATTTTATTTTTATTTTTTTTCTGTGTGTTGTCAGACAATTATGGATATAAGCTCCGCCCCTGGCTCCACCCTTAACCCCACCCCCTTTAGTCTCCCCAAACAGTTGGGCCACCGACCGCCTATGCCTTGCAGCAAGTGGAAAGTAACCCAATCAATGTTGGCTTGTGCAGGGACTTCATGCAGGTGCCTGAAGGGTTTGTTTTCTTCTCAATCAAGCAGGCACTGGCTGTTTTATGGTTTGAATCAGTCAAGGAAATGAAAATATCATCCGATGGTGAGTAGTACTCAGTTCATTGTAAACTCTGAGAAGAAGTCATCTACAGTTAGGGGATCCTTTTACTAAGGCGCGTTCGTGTCTATGTGTATCCAACGCATGTCAAATTGGAACTTCCACCCGGCTACCTCGTGCCCTGGCCGGTAATTCCATTTTTGCCGTGTGTACAAAACACACGGTAGAAGTTTTCTACTCTGTGGCGCTTACCCGGCGGTAAACACCAATGTACACGCACTGACGCTTACTGCCCGTTTAGTGCATGAGACCTTACCACCAAGTCAATGAGTGTCGGTAAGGTCTCAGGCCAAAAATGGATGCGCACTGGTTTTAATTTTGCCGCACTTCCATTTTCAGCCACACAATAGAAACATAGAACATAGAAACATGACAGCAGGTAAAGGCCATATGACCCATCCAGTCTGCCCATCCTCTGTAACCCCTAATTCTTCCTGTTCCTAAGCGATCCCACATGCTTATCCCATGCCTTTTTAAATTCTGGAACAGTCCTCGACTCCACCACCTCCACCGGGAGGCCATTCCACGCCTCCACCACCCTTTCTGTGAAATAATACTTCCTTAGGTTACTCCTGTCTATTCCCTCATTCCAGAGCTCTCCATTTGAAAAAGACTCTCTTCCTGTACATAAATGCCCTTGAAATATTTAAACGTTTCTATCATGTCTCCTCTCTTCCAGCGTATACATGTTGAGGACAAGCCTGTCCCTATAATTTTTGCATTCAAGACCGCTTACTAATTTCGTAGCCACCCTCCGGACCGACTCCATCCTGTTTATATCTTTCCGTAGGTGCGGTCTCCAGAAATGCACGCAGTACTCCAAATGAGGCCTCACCAGAGACTTATACAATGGCACTATCACCTCCTTTTTCCTGCTGGTCATGCCTCTCTTTATGCACCCAAGCACCCTTCTGGCTTTGGTCGTCGCTTTTTCTACCTGTTTGAAAGCTTTAAGGTCGTCAGACACAATCACCCCCAAGTCCCGCTCTTCCTTTGCACACTGAAGCACTACACCCCCTATACTATTCTGTTCCCTCGGATTTTTGCGACCCAAGTGCATGACTCTGCATTTTTGGGGATTAAACCTTAGTTGCCAAATATCGGTCCATTCCTCTAGCTTCGCTAGGTCCTTCCTCATGTCATTCACACCCTCCAGGGTGTCCACTCTGTTGCAGAATTTAGTATAATATTACAAAGAGACAAACCTTACCAGACAGCCCTTCCACAATATCGCTTACAAAGATAGTGGAGTACCACAGGGATCGGTCCTAGGGCCGGCTCTTTTTAACATCTTTGTGAGCGATATTGTGGAAGGGCTGTCTGGTAAGGTTTGTCTCTTTGTAATCGGCCCTAGGACCGATCCCTGTGGTACTCCACTGACAACATCCTTTTCTTCAGAGCAAGCTCCATTTACCACCACCCTCTGTCTCCTACCATTCAACCCATTTTTAACCCAATCAGTTACTGTAGGTCCCATACCGAGGGCACTCAATTTATTTATCAGTTGCCTGTGCGGAACCGTGTCAAAGGCTTTGCTGAAAGCCAAGTATACCACATCCAGCGCCCCTCCCACATCCAACTGTTTGGTCACCCAGTCGAAGAAGACAGTCAGAATTGTCTGACACGACCTTCCACTAGTGAAGCCATGCTGCCTCGGGTCCTGCATTCCATGTAGTTCAAGAAATCTCACAATCCTCCTCTTTAGAAGCGTTTCCATTAGCTTACTCACCACAGAGGTCAGACTGACAGGTCTGTAATTCCCAACCTCCTCCTCCTTCCACTCTTGTGCAAAGGAACCACCTTTTATCCTGCGAGCATACAAAACACATACCTACACTAGCGCAGGTCATTTTTCAGAGCTCCTTAGTAAAAGGGCCCCTAAGTGAAGTTCCTCACATGTATATGTAAGTTTACAATGAAGTGTTTTACTGAAAATGTACTAGGGAATGTCTCACTCCCTGGATCTTCCCATCAATAGGAGACAGAACTAATCTTGCTGTTTGTGTTTAACCATTTGTAATTTCGTCTACGAGTCTAATGCTCTCGCTGTTTTTATTAGAACATTCAATACAAAGTACTCAAACACTTCAAAGAATATTTAATCCAATATTAATTATTTTTATACCTACTAAGCTTGTAAGAGATTTGCCATAGAAACTACACAAGTCATTTTAGAAGCCTTGTACGACATTCAAAATATAACTAAAAAGGGACATACTACTAATATGTTATTTTAATATGCAAACACTTGTTACTGTTGATTTTAGAATGTGTCTCTAGAATTTCCTCAGGATGCACAAGCAGGGTTTAAAAAAGGTCTGGACGGCTTCCTAAAGGAAAAGTCCATAGACCATTATTAAATTGACTTGGGGAAAATCCACTGCTTATTTCTGGGATAAGCAGCATAAAATGTATTAGTACATAAGTAATGCCACACTGGGAAAAGACCAAGGGTCCATCGAGCCCAGCATCCTGTCCACGACAGCGGCCAATCCAGGCCAAGGGCACCTGGCAAGCTTCCCAAACGTACAAACATTCTATACATGTTATTCCTGGAATTGTGGATTTTTCCCAAGTCCATTTAGTAGTGGTTTATGGACTTGTTCTTTAGGAAACCATCTAACCCCTTTTTAAACTCTGCTAAGCTAACCGCCTTCACCACGTTTTCTGGCAACGAATTCCAGAGTTTAATTATGCATTGGGTGAAGAAAAATTTTCTCCGATTTGTTTTAAATTTACTACACTGTAGTTTCATCGCATGCCCCCTAGTCCTAGTATTTTTGGATAGCGTGAACAGACGCTTCACATCCACCTGTTCCACTCCACTCATTATTTTATATACCTCTATCATGTCTCCCCTCAGCCGTCTCTTCTCCAAGCTGAATAGCCCTAGCCTCCTTAATCTTTCTTCATAGGGAAGTCGTCCCATCCCCGCTATCATTTTAGTCGCCCTTCGCTGCACCTTTTCCAATTCTACTACCCTGTTTCCCCGAAAGTAAGACATCCCCCGAAAATAAGACCTAGTAGAGGTTTTCCTGAATTGGTAGATATAAGGCCTCCCCCGAAAGTAAGACCTAGCAAATTTTTGTTTGAAAGCAGGGCTGCCGAGAGCCGGACAAGGCCGCCCCCGGGCCACCCCCCCCCCCACCCGAGTTCGCCAGGCCCCCCCTCCACCCACCCTCCGTCGCTCCCGGAACTAACCTTAAATACCTCCTTTCACCTTCGCAGCAAGCAGCAGCAGGGCAGACCTCTCCTTCCTTCCGTGCCCCGCCCTCGCGGACGTTACGTCAGGCGAGGGCGGGACATGGAAGGAAGGAGTGGCATGCCCTGCTGCTGCTTACTGCGAAGGTGAAGGGAGGCGTTTAAGGTTAGTTACAGGAGCGACGGAGGGCGGGCGGGCCAACCCCGATCCAACCCCGATGTTTCCCCGAAAAATAAGACAGTCCCTGAAAATAAGACCTAGCGCATTTTGGGGGGGGGGGGGGGCAAAAATTAATATAAGACAGTGTCTTATTTTCGGGGAAACACGGTATATCTTTCTTGAGATGCGGCTACCAGAATTGAACACAATACTCAAGGTGCGGTCGCATCATGGAACAATACAATGGCATTATAACATCCTCACACCTGTTTTCCATACCTTTCCTAATAATACCCAACATTTTATTCGCTTTCCTAGCCGCAGCAACACACTGAGCAGAAGGTTTCAGTGTATTATCGACGACACCCAGATCCCTTTCTTAGTTCGTAACTCCTAACGTGGAACCTTTCCGAGCACTCTACCAAACCCTCATCCACACCCTTGTCACCTCTCATTTAGACTACTGCAATCTGCTTCTTGCTGGCCTCCCACTTAGTCACCTCTCCAGTTGGTTCAAAACTCTGCTGCCCGTCTCGTCTTCCGCCAGGGTCGCTTTACTCATACTACCCCTCTCCTCAAGACCCTTCACTGGCTCCCTATGCGTTTTCGCATCCTGTTCAAACTTCTTCTACTAACCTATAAATGTACTCACTCTGCTGCTCCCCAGTATCTCTCCACACTCGTCCTTCCCTACACCCCTTCCCGTGCACTCCGCTCCATGGATAAATCCTTCTTATCTGTTCCCTTCTCCACTACTGCCAACTCCAGACTTCGCGCCTTCTGTCTCGCTGCACCCTATGCCTGGAATAAACTTCCTGAGCCCCTACGTCTTGCCCCATCCTTGGCCACCTTTAAATCTAAACTGAAAGCCCACCTCTTTAACATTGCTTTTGACTCGTAACCACTTGTAACCACTCGCCTCCACCTACCCTCCTCTCTTCCTTCCCATTCACATTAATTGATTTGATTTGCTTACTTTATTTATTTTTTGTCTATTAGATTGTAAGCTCTTTGAGCAGGGACTGTCTTTCTTCTATGTTTGTGCAGCGCTGCGTACGCCTTGTAGCGCTATAGAAATGCTAAATAGTAGTAGTAGTAGTAGTAGTATGACATAGCTATAATTCGGGTTCTATTTTCCCACATGCATCACCTTTTGGGGATCTAGCCAGGTATTTGTGACCTGGATTGGCCACTGTGGGAAATAGGATGCTGGGCTTGATGGACCTTTGGTCTGACCCAGTATGGCAATACTTATGTATTTATGTACTAAGGAGAAAAGGAAACAATAAACAATTTCATGACTCTTGAAAATTATTAAACATTTTTTGTCCTAATATTTATTAAATTTTATTTGGTTCCATTTTTGGATAGCCTGGTTCATATTCCCACCTCTTTTTATTTTAATTTTATGCTCCGTGGGATCTACTGAGTTCTCCATGCACGTGGATCCACTAAGGACAAAAGGAACATATTTTAAGTGGTCTAAAATATGTGTATATTTCCCATTTACAAAACAAGGGTGGAAGGGAGGAAAAATTCCAAAAGACACAGGCAAAATAGAAGTAAGAGTTACTATTGATCATTATATCTTACCTGTTTTATTTTGTGTTATGTAAATAATTCTACTGACCTAGCCACCTAATTTCTTACACAGTAATTTGTTAAATTAGACCATACCTCTTACTCTGTTTATGATTATACCTTTTGCAACGAAGTGTAAGCCACATTGAGCCTGCAAATAGGTGGGAAAATATGGGGTACAAATGCAGCAAATAAATAAAATGTTTACTAGCCACAAATAATAATCCACAAGAAAATACAAAGGTAACCCAAGTGACCCGTCGCTGGCAGTCAACTCAGCAAGAAACAAATGAAAACATGTGCCAAAATAAACAGAAAGAGTATAATGACATATTAGGACATGTCAAGAATATTAAAGCACGGAAAAACTTAATTCCTTTCTAATTTGGATGAATAGCCGTGACCCTAATCTCAAATTCAAAATGCAATTTGATGTTAGCCAAATTCCGTTTTTGGATATCATGGTCAAGAAGGAAAATATCAATTATCCAGTACTCTGTACAGAAAGTCCAAAGATAAAAATTGTTATCTACACTTTTCCAGTTATCACAGTAGATCTTTGAAGGAAAACCTGCCATACATTCAATTCTTGAGACTACGGAGATTATATGCGACACAAGATGACTTCAATCAAAAATCTAAGGATCTAACCAAGAGATTCACAAGAAGAGGTTATCCCAGAAAATGTATTGCCGATGGATTTCAGAAAGCAAGTGCACAAGTCAGGGAAGACCTTTTGAAAACCGGTATAAAAGAAAAAAAGACACCCTGATCTGGTTTGCACATTTTGGGTTTCTTCCATAAGCCATTATGTCAAGGAGATTACAAAGAAACGTTGGCACATTGTACAATCACACTCTTGTTTTAGAAACATCACTCCAACTTTTGCTCTTTCAAGGATGGGACAACTTCCCTATGAAGAAAGGCTGAAACGGCTTGGGCTCTTCAGCTTGGAGAAAAGATGGCTGAGGAGAGATATGATAGAGGTCTATAAAATAATGAGTGGAGTGGAACGGGTAGACGAGAATTGCTTGTTTACTCTTTCCAAAAATACTACGACTAGGAGGCAAGCAATGAAGCTACAAAGTAGTAAATTTAAAATGAATCAGAGAAAATATTTCTTCACTCAACGTGTAATTAAACTCTGGAATTCGTTGCCAGAGAATGTGGTAAAAGCAGTTAGCTTAGTGGGATTTAAAAAAGGTTTGGATAGCTTCCTAAAAGAAAAGTCCATAAGCCATTATTAAAATGGACTTGGGAAAATCCACTGCTTATTTCTATGGTATGCAGCATAAAATGTATTGTACTGTTTTGGGATCTTGTCAGGTACTTGTGACTAGGATTGGCCACGGTTGGAAACAGGATACTGGGCTTGATGGACCTTTGCTCTATCCCAGTGTGGCAACACTTATATACTTATGTAATTTCAGGAACTACCTTGTCCCTTCAACCTTGCCAGACTAACAAACCGCACACTAATTATACAGGTCATACCAGGGGTGTATCTGCTATGGGGCCACGGGGGCCAGGGCCCCCGTAGATTTGGCCCTGGACCCCCCTACTGACGACCCTTGCAACCCCCCCTCCCGCCGCCAACCTGCCATCAACATCCTTTGCTGGTGGGGGACCCCAACCTCCGCCAGCCGAAGTCATCTTCCTTTGTTCGTTTGGGTTTCTTTCTGAGTCTGACGTCCTACACGTACACAACATGCAGGACGTCTGTACGTGCAGGACGTCAGAGTCAGACTCAGAAAGAAAAAACCCAAACGAAAGAAGACGACTTCGGCTGGCGGGGGTTGGGGTCCCCCGCCAGCAAAGGTATGCGACAGCGGGTCGGTGGCGGTCGAGAGGGTCATCGGGCGGGCACACCACAGTTGTTGGAGCTGGTTCTGGCGGCGCCGGGGCGGTGGGGCTAAAATGTGCCCCCTCATCTCGGCTCTGGACCCCCCTACCGGCGAAGTCCAGATACGCCCCTGGGTCATACTCCATGCGGATCTTGCTCTGTCTGCAAACATTCATTCACACTTTCAATATTCATTCATCTATCCATAGGAAAAAGTTATAATTTATACTTCAATAGCAACTTTTAAATCTGAAAATGTAGTGTAAATTATTATCTGCCCATGTAAACAACTATACATAGACAAGACTAAAAGAATGTTAAGAACTAGAATTATTGAAATGAAATCAGAACATTGGTTAAATGCACAACATAGTGTAGATGAAATTCAGTTTCTAGCTTTTTGTACTATTTGGAGAAGTTGGCGAGGAGGAGACATAGATACAGCTCTATTAAGAATAGAAGAAAGGATCATCTTTGAACTCAATACTGTACATCCAGCTGGACTAAATAAAGAAATTGAGATGGTGCACTTTCTTTGAAAGATATATTTTCATGTTACCTCCTTAAGTTTTTATCCATATTTTTATATTTGATTTATATTCTTGTTATTCTATCATTTGATGGTTATTACATCTGTATATATTATATGAAGGTGATGAAACAGTGTGACAAGGCGGTGGCTGTAGCCAGAAGGTTGCTAGGCTGTATAGAGAGAGGTGTGACCAGCAGAAGAAAAGAGGTGTTGATGCCCCTGTACAAGTTGTTGGTGAGGCCCCACCTGGAGTATTGTGTACAGTTTTGGAGGCCGTATCTTGCTAAGGATGTAAAAAGAATTGAAGCGGTGCAAAGAAAAGCTACGAGGATGGTATGGGATTTGCGTTACAAGATGTATGAGGAGGGACTTGCGGACCTGAACATGTATACCCTGGAGGAAAGGAGGAACAGGGGTGATATGATACAGACGTTCAAATATTTGAAAGGTATTAGTCCGCAAACGAACCTTTTCCGGAGATGGGAAGGCGGTAGAACGAGAGGGCATGAAATGAGATTGAAGGGGGGCAGACTCAAGAAGAATGTCAGGAAGTATTTTTTCACGGAGAGGTTGGTGGATGCTTGGAATGCCCTCCCGCGGGAGGTGGTGGAGATGAAAACGGTAACGGAATTCAAACATGCGTGGGATAAACATAAAGGAATCCTGTGCAGAAGGAAGGGATCCTCAGGAGCTTAGCCTAGAATGGGTGGCAGAGCTGGTGGTTGGGAGGCGGGGCTAGTGCTGGGCAGACTTATGCGGTCTGTGCCGGGGCTGGTGGTTGGGAGGCGGGACTAGTGCTGGGCAGACTTATACGGTCTGTGCCAGAGCCAGTGGTGGGAGGCAGGGATAGTGCTGGGCAGACTTATACGGTCTGTGCCAGAGCTGGTGGTGGGAGGCGCGACTGGTAGTTGGGAGGCGAGGATAGTGCTGGGCAGACTTACACAGTCTGTGCCAGAGCTGGTGGTGGGAGGCGGGGATAGGGCTGGCCAGACTTATACGGTCTGTGCCTTGAAGAGAACAGTACAAATAAAAAAGTAGCACATATGAATTTATCTTCTTGGGCAGACTGGATGGACCGTGCAGGTCATTTTCTGCCGTCATCTACTATGTTACTATGTAATAAAAGTCTCATTTACCTAATATGAATCCAAGAGAATCCACAGTAATTACTGAGTAGTCTGTGTCAGTGAGGCAGGCTGTAAAACCAGGTCAGAACAACCTTCCTGGAAGCAGGTCTAGTAACCAGAAGGCCTGGGAGTTGGCCCTTCAGAGGTAGGCAGAGCTTGGAGCTGGTTACTTTAGCAGCATTTACTTGCCAATAGTGAGGCATTATTGTGGTCATTACACTCTCAGGACCAATTTCCAAACTGAATGTGCTTATATAAAGAGGAAAGGTCCCACTGAACTTTCTTTCTGAGAAGTTCCGAGAGAAGAGAACATTTCTCTGGTAAGTGAACACTATTTTGCTTTGTGCTTTGGGAACTTAAAGATTGGGGTTTAAAGGAGGAATTGTAGGTTAGTGATAGGCAAAATAAAAATATAAAAAGCAAATTTTATCAACTAATCTCCATAGTCTTTTCCACTTAGTTTTAAAAATGTTGTACCACAGCATTAACAGATAGAATCTAGCAGGCACTGCAGGATCTAGTTTAGTCTTCCCACCCACCTCTAGGACAACTCTTCATTTACAGTCAGTTATTGTAATTAGGGTAACAAGCAAGGAGTGTTCTTACAGAGTTTTAAATACATTTCATTACCATCTAAGAAGGAAACACTAAATAAATCATACAATATACTATATAAAGTAAAAGACACTTTTATATTAGGCTAATATCCTTAATACTGTAGCAAGTTTTAAATTATTGAAAAACTCAAAAACACTAAGATGGAGTCAGCAGTCCAGCAGCGAGAGGGGTGCTATCCAGTCTTTTGCATTGGGTGTCACATGTATGATTATCTCCCAGTTGGTGAGATATCATATGTGTGTGCCTGATGCAAAGAGCTCCTAGCTCTTAGAGAACGTGTCCGTTCTCTTGAGGCTAGAGTAGCAGACTTGGTGGAGCTGAGGGAGACAGAGAGGTACATAGAGGAGACCTACAGGGATGTTGTAGATAAGTCCAACCTCCAGTCTGGTAGCCCCTGTGCTACCTTGGAGGAGGGAGGTCTTCTAGAAGGAGAACATCACCCTGGTGAAGTACTACTACTTGACATTTCTAAAGCGCTACTACGGTTACGCAGCGCTGTACAATTTAACATAGAAGGACTGTCCCTGCTCAAAGGAGCTTACAATCTAAAGGGCAAATGTACAGTCAGTCAAATAGGGGCAGTCTAAATTTCCTGAAAGGTGTAAAGGTTAGGTGCCGAAAGCAACATTGAAGAGGTGGGCTTTGAGCAAGGATTTGAAGATGGGTAGGGAGGGGGCTTGGCGTAAGGGCTCAGGAAGTTTATTCCAAGCATAGGGTGAGGCGAGGCAGAATGAGCGGAGCCTGGAGTTGGCGGTGGTGGAGAAGGGTACTGAGAGGAGGGAAGTAGGAAGTACTCCTGTAGCCAGGACCTGCCCACCAGGGGATGCACTATCCTCTCACACCGAGGATACGTCTCCAAATGCTGCCCGGGAGGGAAAGGTTAGGACAGCTGTTGTAGTTGGTGATTCGATCATTAGGCATATAGATAGCTGGGTGGCTGGTGGACTTGAGGATCGCCTGGTGACTTGCCTGCCTGGTACGAAGCTGGCGGACCTCACGCGTCACCTAGATAGGATTTTAGATAGTGCTGGCGAGGATCCGGCTGTCTTGGTACATGCGGATTACCAATGACATAGGAAAATGTGGGAGAGAGGTTCTGGAAGCCAAATATTGCACCTCGAATACTGCGTTCAATTCTGGTCGCCGCATCTCAAAAAAGATATAGTGGAAGTAGAAAAGGTGCAGAGAAGGGCAATGAAAATGATAAAGGGGGTGGGACGACTTCCCTATGAAGAAAGGCTAAAGCAGCTAGGGCTCTTCAGCTTGGAGAAAAGGCGGCTGAGGGGAGATATGACAAACATCGATAAAATAATGAGTGGAGTTGAACGGGTAGATGTGAAGCATCTGTTTATACTTTCCAAAAAGACTAGGACTAGGGGGCATGCGATGAAGCTACAATGTAGTAAATTTAAAAGGAATCAGAGAAAATATTTCTTCTCTCAACGTTTAATTAAACTCTGGAATTCATTGCCAGAGAATGTAGTAAAGGCGGTTTTCTTAGCACAGTTTAAAAAAGGTTTGGATGGCTTCCTGAAGGAAAAGTCCATAGACCATTATTAAATTGGACTTGGGGAAAATCCACTGCTTATTTCTGGGGTAAGCAGCATAAAATGTATTGAACTTTTTCGGGATCTTGCCAGGTATTTGTGACCTGGATTGGCCACTGTTGGAAACAGGATGCTGGGCTTGATGGACCTTCAGTCTGTCCCAGTATGGCAATACTTATGTACTTGTATATTAATTTCATTTTATTGCCTGTTCTCCACTTTATCCCTTAGAATTCCCCCTAGAAGATGTCAAAGGCATGAAACACTGGCAGAGAAGGGAAGCCAAGGTGGACTCCATCATTATTCTGCAACCACATTTGAATTAAACATAATATATCAAAATCTCCATTCTGTAGCAAAGAGGACACTTTATAATGATTGAACTTGTGTAGTTCACAAAAAAATGTCCTCATAGGGAATTTACACCTCCTCTGAAGGATGCGAAGACCTGCTCATTTGGATCTGGGATTTTAAGGGATGAATGATGTGATGATGGTATTTATCCCTCTGGTTTGAAATACCATCTCAGAAAGCTGAACATTTTCCACCCAATATTCAGCCCACGGCAGTAAATGACATTTGAGCCTCTCACAGCCGCTCAAATGACTGTGGATATTCAATATCAACTGAAAGAATCCCTCAGAGAGAGACAATTATTAGACAATCATTTAAAGAGCCAATCTCTATTGTAAAAAGACTACGTTTGCTGTAGAAACCACATTTGAAAAAGCTACCAACTTTTAAATTTGTAAGTTTTAAAAAAAAATTTTTGTGTAAGAGTCGAGAGAGTTCATTGTAGGCTGAGGATCTCAGCCAGGCTTAAAATTCAGTGAGACATGCCGCTAACTTGCAACTCACTTCATAGCTCTGTACATCATATCCTTACTCTCTATGTACCGGCTCTATTTTGGTGAACTAACCAAACCCTGTGTAACGTGAAAGTAGTTACCGACTACTTGTCCTTTAGAAAAATGCTGAAAGCTCATTTCTTTAAGCAAGCCTACTCTAATGTTCCAACCTAATCTTACCAACCTCCACTCCCAATTCTGTTCTGACTTAGATACCGACTTCATCATTGGTTTTACTTACCCCACCTCCCCATTCCCCCTCTACTCATCCCATCCTTCTCTTTTCCATGTCTCCTTTACTATATCCCTCCTTACCCTATACTATCCTATCCTGTTTACCCTCCCTTATCCTAATTATACATTATCAAGTTTCAACTTTATCATGTTTCATTACTGTTTTGTTATCAATAGAAATCAAACAAAATAAAACATGGAAAAGAAAATAAGATGATACCTTTTTTATTGAAATTTCTATTATAAGACTTTGTATTTCAAATTACTATGTAAGCCGCATTGAGCCTGCATTGTGTGGGAAAGCGCGGGGTACAAATGTAATAAATAAAATAAATAAAATAATTACCAAACTTGTCTTTAAATCTAACCGTGGGTTAATGCAGCAAACCTAGTTCATTTTAAGCTTGGCTGAGATCCTCAGCCTATACTGAACTCTCTCGACTCTTACACATATAATTTTTTTTTTATTTACAAATTTACAAGTTGGTAGCTTTTTCAGATGTGGTTTCTACAGCAAACAGTCTTTTTACAATAGAGATTGGCTCCTTAACTGATTTCCTGGATATTCGATGGCAGGACATGCGCAGCTCTGCGGTGCCCAGTTAACTTCACCACATAAAGGGGCCCTTTTACTAAGGTGCGTAAGGACCTACGTGCATCGAGCACACGCCAAATCAGCATTACCGCCCGGCTATTGTATCCGCAGGCAGTAATTCTGAATTTGGCGCACGCCGAAAACATGCGGTAAACGGCAGTGGACATGCGCTGTATGCCTATTGCCCAGGTAATGCATGAGACCTTACCGGTAAGTCAGTGGGTGGCGGTAAGGTCTGAGGCCGAAAATGGACGCATGCTGGCTTTTATTTTTGCCGCCCGTCCATTTTCCAGTCCCTGAAAAAAAGGCCTTTTCCCCAGTGCGGGGTAAAAACTGGCCCAGTGCACATCCAAAAGATGTGCTCGCACTGCCGTAGGCCACCTTTTGCCATGGCTTTGTAAAGCGGCCCCTAAGATTACACTCTGCCCATGCCCCATCTATGGCCCACCCTTAACCTAGCCAGTTAGAGAATGGCTGATTAGCAGGGATATTCACTGCCACTGAATGTCCTCGGATAGCCCTCGACAAGCCATTTCTATGGCCAGGAGCTTCTCCTGAATTTTTAAATGGCTTTGAATATCAGGCCTTTGATGTTTTGCTCAAGTGGGCTCACTTGTATGTAAAGTTTTACAAAATCCAGCATTTACATATGTAAGTTTTAAAACTGGTGATGTGTACACAGAAGAAACAAATCTCCACAAGAACAGCTAAGATGACGCAGGAACAAGTAGACGATGCTTCAGATGCTTTAACAGTTTATTGTAAGACAAATGAGACTCGATAGAGCTGTGTTTCAGTTGACAAGACCTGTATCAGGAGTCTCTTGAATTTTATAAAATCATCCACTTGAAATATTCTTTGTGGTCAGTGTAGTAAAACCACAAGCAAAACAATCCATGCGCCAAACCAATTGAAGGTCACTGTGAAAGCAACTAGCAAAGCAAATGTTAACTCACACGAACTACTAAACTCCGAGTAAAGGCAAGTAAGTCCCACAACTTAGACATTGAGGGACCCTTTTACTAAGCTGCACAGGCGTGTATGCGCGTCCTATGCATGTAAATTTTGATTCATTTTTTATGTGCATCCACTAGGTGTGCCGGAAAATTTCCAGCAAGCGGCGCTAATCAGACAGTAATCAGCTTTGTATGCGCATAGACCTTTACCACCCGGTTAACACATGAGACTCTACCGCTAGTTCAGTGGGTGGTGGTAAGGTCACAGGCCCAAATGGACTCATGCCAATTTTTATTTTGCCGCACGTCCATTTTTGCCCCCCACCCCCCAAAACATGCCTTTTTTGCAGGCGCGCTGAAAAATGCACTAGTCCAATACACGCGTCTACACCAGCACAGGTCATTTTTCGGCACACCTTAGTAAAAGGACCCTAGAGTGAGTCTATTGTAAAATACCTGAAACATTCTGAATGTCCCTTTTGCAACCTCAGTGTTCCTTGCAAATGGGGTTTTAAATCTCATAAATAATGTTGTTTTTGATCCACTGACTTGCACTTATCAAACGTGCTTGAAGAATGGTTAGAGTACCGTCTACTCCATTCTACAAACAATCATCACTGATTATTATGTTTTCCTAATTCTTGATCTTTTACAATCCAAATCCCCAACCTGTTATCCCTTCCATTACCAACCTCATCGCCAACTTCAACATCCACAAGACAACCCCATCCAACGAAACATTCACATAGCTAAAATAAAATGGGATGACACAAAAGCACCAGTGCCGAAGCTCGTAATGGATATAACATAACTCTTCCGCTCTTCGATTCCCTAATG